>NW_010528760.1:941-1830 GCF_000687285.1 Phaethon lepturus | reverse complement strand
TGTTGCAATTTTTTTTTGGCCAAAATAATTTCATCCAGCTCCATCTGCTCTCCATTAGATAATTGAAGCTGGAGCGGGTCAGATCCTGCCGTCCTCACCACAGATACCCCGCAGGCCGGGCACCGCCATCACCCCAGCACTGCCGTTATTATTTCAGTGCCCAGAAAGGGCACAAATGAAAATCATCATCTGAGCAAAGTTTTCCAGCACCCAGCAGCTAACCAGAGTGAGCAAGTTAATGACCATGTTACATCTTAGCAGCCTGAAGTTCTTATTTTATTTCAAGCCCGATTTCAGGGCTGGCTAGCTGTATTCAATTGCTTACCGAATCCGATTTATTATTTACGTTGCAAGGTACAGCCTGGTTTGAATTGATTTGCCGTGCTCTGGTTTGCCGCTGCACGCTGGTGGGGGATCTGGAAACTGGTTGCTTATGCAGCCAAGCTGCAAAATCTGGGATTCAGAACTTAGGGAATGCCGGGCTTAAAACTGCCCGCGCATCCCAGTGCTCCATGTTCTGCTGCCGCCTCCGGCCGCGTCTCCCGGGATGCGGGGAGAGCTGGCCCTGGTGGGGGGCAGCGGGACGCATTAGCTGGTGTCCCCCCAAGCGCTGTCACCCCGGTGCTACGGAGAAGATCAGGCAATTGCCATGTGTCACCCCTCGTTTAAGCAGCCCGGGTCTGGGGGACGGGAAGGGGCAAAGTGACACTGGTTTTTAGGAAGGAGCCTGGGTGGGAGCGCAGAGCAGACGGAGTGAGCAGAAGCAATGGGAAATAACAGAACTGGGAAACAACTGGGAGCCCTGGTGTTTTGAGGGATGCTTAGCAGGCCTTCATCATTCAGTTTGGAGAAGAGGAGGCTGAGGGGAGACCTTATCGCTCTCTACAGT
>NW_010528760.1:0-680 GCF_000687285.1 Phaethon lepturus | reverse complement strand
TGTGGAGTCGCGATCTGTGGAGTGTTCAAAAAACGTGTGGATGTGATGGTTCAGGACATGGTTTAGGGGGCACGGTGGTGTTGGGTTAGCGGTTGGACTTGATGACCTTGAAGGTCCTTTCCAACCTTAGTGATCCTGTGATCACCTTCACCTTCATCATTACCTTCACCTTTATCATCACCTTCACCTTTGCTTTCACCTTCACCTTCATCATCAACTTTGCCTTCACCTTCACCTTCACCTTCACTCCTTACCCTGCCCACGGTCAGAGCTTGCAATGCTTTGGGTGGGAGGAACGAGCTAAAACGCCACAAACTTGCGCCGGGCGACGGGAGACCAGCGGCAGCAGGGGCTGGGGCAGCTTTACTGATGGCGGATCCGCTGAAGGTGGATCCGGACCAGTGGGCTGGTGCGCAGGACCTCACGCTGCTCTCAGCACGGGGACCCTCCTCACCTGCCTCACCCAGCGCTTTGGGAAACGTTGGTCCATCTCCAAGAGCTCTTGATTTCAGACGTCCCTGGATTAAAAGGCAATTTTAACGAATGCCATCTGGGTAGCATCATTAGCGTGCTGCTGTCACGCAGCCCGCGCCCTTCAGCTTTCTCCCGCATGGGGATTATTCCCAGCAAACCTCCGGTTGATGCCAGCTCCGCGCTCTCGATGGCTGGGGATGTGAGCT
>NW_010528759.1:16602-31645 GCF_000687285.1 Phaethon lepturus | reverse complement strand
CGGGAGCCCCCCGTGTCCCGGGCGACCTTCAGCCTCCGGCGCTTCCGTCCGCGGCCAGCCGGTTAAGTTTGCAACGGGCAGCAGAGAGGGCTGATTTTTTTTTAAATTTTATTTCGAAGAGATGCTGGGCTCCCTTCCCAACTTGTCTAAAACGCGTCAGTGTGGTGGGAATCAGCGGCTTTCCGGGGGTGCTGACCGCTGGGTGCCCAGCCGGAGGGTGATGGAGCGGATGGTGCGGGGCTACTCTGAGTGTAACCTCGGAGCAAAACTGTGACTGAAACGTACCAAGGTGCCACGGAGGCAGCCTTGAAAAGAAAGGTTCAATACCTGTGGGGTTTAGGAGCTTCTTGGCAGTGCTTCATCCCTGCTGGATTGATGTTCCCCAGATTTCTTCTGTGAACATTGAAGTGTCTTGGAGAATTTAAAGATCAAACAGATAGTCTTTTGAGTATGCTTTTGCTCAAATGAAATGTCTGGTTTGTACTTAAACATCACAGCTGATTCCAGTGAGTTCCTAATGCATCAGAACTTTAATATTTATCTAAGATACTGCAGATAGCTGACTGAAACTGTTATTTGCCTTCATTATGTCTTGCTGAAAGGTTATCTTTGAGCAGATTTTCTCCTTAATTTTGTAGCTTGATTTTTATAGCACTTGTAGCACTCAACAAGAAATTATGGACATCAAAATTATTTTGCAGGCCATAGAAATGCTGTTTAGATAAGGCTGGAACAATTGGAACAGTTGATAGCAGAGGAACTGAGGACCAGATGCTTATCTGGTGTTTAATAGAGCCAATTTATATAGAGGTAACAGCTTGGTGGGAATGCTTTCCTTTTGCTGTAGCAACAGTCATAACTTCAGGTAATTAAGTTCAACCTCTTTCTAATGTGAAGCTTATTGGAAATTATTAAAAACTATGAACTATTAATTTCTCAATACTAAAAAAATAAGCTGCAATTTAAGTAGTCCTGAAAACAAAACCAGTAAGTGCTTTTGGCAAATTCTTTAATCTTATTATAGGCACCATAATTGAATTCTTGAAGCTTCTGTGCTGTGGAGGAAAAAGTTGTGGGATCTCTGCAGCAATCTAGCTGCTTGACAGCTCGTATTGCATGTCACCGAAGTGCTTTAAACAGTTTGTAGTGTTCTCCACTCAAATGGCCAATGTGGTTAGTCCACTTCATTTTTTCTCAAGGTGACCCTTCTTGCTTGAGCAGCTCTAAAACCTGTGTGCTAAAACCTGTGCTTGTATCTTTGGCTTGTGTCTGCTAGCTGTTATTCCTCTTCGTTCAGAGGCGTTGCACCAATTTTCTTGCGAGTTGAGACTCTCCCTGTGTGTTGGTGTCTGCACAAAGCCATCGGAGCTCAGGATGGGCGTTCTGCAACTGCTGGTGCTACAACAGCACCTGCAAGGCTCGGCCGTGGTGCACGGTCCCGCCAGGCTGGGCACCGCATCCGCAAGCGAGCCAGTGTGGTTGAGCTTTGTCAAATAACGGTGCATAGCATGGTACCGCTGTGCTTGTGGTAGTATTTCTTGGTGAAGTAATGCCAGCTGCAAGGAAGGCTGTAATGCTGTTCTAGTTGCGAGGAAGAAACCAAAACGTTTAGGTAAACTTGCATAGTATCTTTAATATAAGAGTCAAAATGGCTTTGGAAGTAATTCCCCTGAAACCAAAGGAAATGCTGCAAACGGATGTGATGCTCCACTTTGTTTACTTTAAAATAGTCTGGTTTAATTCTGGCATCTGCATTATAATTACTAGTTTCTGCATTACATAGTAGATTCAAATCTGTCTCTGCTTGTGCACAGGCATTGCTAAGAGCAGGTGTGTGATAGGTTCCCCCATGCACCCCCAGCTCTTGAGAGAATTTTAGTGTTTAGCTGCAAATGTTGTTTGTTTAGGTGTTTCTTTTGAGCACAACTGCTTGTTTATGCAACACTTCCATATGCGAGCTTTGATTTATCTGGGCAGTGGTGTCCATACAGGCTCATGTCATGCAAATCTGTCCTTCGCTCAAGTGAGGAAGGGAAATGGGTGGTAAAACTTGGCTGAGTTTAGTGGTGGTTTGGATCTATTCAATCAATTTGAATTTTTCTGTTGACTTCAGGGAACTTTACGTTGCAATCCGGTAGCTGTATGGCATGATGCATCTGCAGACCGGATTCTGCAAGGAGCCTTCTGCTTAGCTCAGGGTAAGGCAGTGCTGACCTACGGTTTAGGATGCAGACTGACATGAAAATGCTCTATGATTTCTGAGTTAACCCTCAGATGATATTTACGGTGCATATTTGTTGCTTGGTTTAGGCTATTCAGATATATAATATATTTTGGTGTGTCCCCCTCTTATTATGAGTGAAGAGCAATTAGTGTACTGTCAGTCAGTATGCAATAAAAATAAGTAATTTCTGAACTGGCTGGAGAAAGATGTTTTACAAATTCCATTTATAAAGCAACCAGAGTTTCTAGCACAGAGAGGCTGCCCTTTCAGTTTCATCAGTGTTATAGGCATCCTAATCCAAACACCATCATGTTTTCTAGCAGATAGTTATGTACTAAATAAACATTAAACTAGCTAGTCTCCTGTTTTGCTCTAGGATTGTAATTTCAAGCAGCATGAGAGTCAGAGGTCTCTAGAACTGTAAAATGAAATAGTTGTATTTGCTGTGATGGTATCAACAAAATACCTGTATAAAAAATGTGAGAAACAGTATTGCTGTGCAAGAGCAATTCATAATGTAACAATGTACTTGTCGCGTATTGATATAGTGACTTTGGTTTATTAAACATTTATTTGTAGCCCCAGTAACATTACAGCTGAGGTTTCTAATTGGAATTTAGAAAGCCTAATAAATTTTGATTTCATCCTGAGTGCTCTCAATTCAGGGTGTTTACATTAGTGCTGAGAAGCAGCAATGCCTGAACTCCACGGGCGCGCGGTGTGCGGCGGCTCTAAGCTGCGCTCGTTGCACTTGACGCTGTGTGTTTGGGCAGATGAAATAGCAGAGCCCAAGTCGGCGCTGGTGTAAATGGTTGTGACTCCAGAATTAATAGTGATGCACCAAGGCTGGGATAAGCCCTGCCTGCAGCAAACATGTGGCAAGAAAACACTGTAAAATGAGTCCTGTCAAGACAAGGTACATCACGATGACTTAATTTGGCTAGGCTTAATTTTGCCATAAGCAGGTAACTTGCCTTGTTAATGTATATTCCTCAAACCAGGCAGCAGCCTGTCACTTCCATGCCACAGAAATGCCATCGCTTTGTTAAGTGGTCATTACGCTTCGTTATGGGTCGGCGTTAGCATCCTCTGCAGCTGCCGTGAAAGGTCAAAACTCCCCTCAGCTACCACAGAAATGGTACCAGGCCTGAAGACTCCTTTGGTATTTTTAGTGTGAACAGTAATGACACAACCCGGTCATTACTTCATCCCCCCCAAAAATGGGATGAAGTGCGGAGCTCTCCTGGCTGAGCTTCCAGGGAGCCAGTGCGGGGCTATGCATGTTTGCAACACATGGTAGGTCCATCTGACAATACTTTGAGTAACTTTGTGTTGGTTTTACTTCCAATTTCATTTAAAAAAAAAACCAAAACAAAACAAAAACAAACCCAAAACCCATGAGACAAGAACTGCTGCTCAAAGTGGTTGCTGTTGTGGTGGAAACCCTTGCTCGCACCTTCCCAGGCCCCTGCGGCCGGTGCAGGGCTGTGGTGGGGCACTGCCAGGGAGATGGTGCTGCTCGGCAGTAGGATGAGTCTGGGAGGGGTTGGAAATGTCTCTGTTTGGGACAGAGGCAAGTGAGTGGGGGGGAAAAAAATCACAGCCCCCGGCAGAGCTCACCTGTGTTGTGGGTGGAGATCTCCACAGCCCTCTTCAGCACAGAATTTGTTTCAGGTCTTGCAAGTTTTAGTGGGTTTGGTGACCATCTGGGCAGGTGCCCTCATCCCTGGGAAGAATGACTGTCATCTGTCAGACCCTGCCTGGCGTGCCCTGCAGACCTGATCCCAGCCCCACGGGGCGGCAGTGCCTGCATCTGCTCGAGGCAGCATCACCCTCTGAATCTGGGGGGAATAATGATATTTTCTGTCACATTGCTGGAAGCTTCCAGTGGTCAAAGCAGTGAGCACGGGTGTCTGAGGCTTTCCTGAAGATCTGCCGAGGGCACAAGCGTGCGTCCCTGGCTATGAGTGACCCGGTGCTGCTAGGGGTTCTGGAGATGGGGTAAGGTCACCCTTTGGTTTCTGCAGTACCATAATACCTCATTTTGATGTGGTTTGCTCTTGGCTGCAGCAGTTAGATTTAGAAACCCCAGAGCTCCGGTTCTGCAGGCACTGCATGGGAACAGACTGGGAGCAGCATTCCTAGGGAGGATAGTTTGGAGGTAAATGTTTTACAAAACTGCTACACTGGGAATTCATTGCTGTTACACTGATGAGTGCAAAATAGCAAAATTGAAGTGTTGCTGCATGTGCTGTGGGGGTCTGCAGAGCTCCATGGACACTGACCGAGTGCGGATGGGCGCTGTCAGCTGAAGCTTCCGCTGTGTTATTGAAGCCCAGCTGCGTTTTGTTGCGAGATGATTGGTTTATGACTGTTCTCTTGTTTTCAACAGACGTGAAATGATGAACTTGAGAAGCTTTTGGTTATGTCTCGTATTGCTTGGGGTTTTCCTGTCGGTCACGAGGGGATGGATGGACGCGGACAGGAGCAGAAGGCTGTATTCGGACACGCGGAGGTTGCATCAAGAGGTACTGTACATCAGCTGCTGCGCCCCCCCTGCCACTCTTGAGTTTCTATCTTTGTGCTGCGTTTGGGCTTTCTGTACTGCGAAAACAGAAAACGAGTGAGAGCTTATCCATGTATAATTGTATCAAACGCCTGCTGAGGAGGTCAGTGAAGAAACAGTTATTGGGCACAAACTATGAAGCAGAAGCTCTTACACTCTTTGTGTATGTTGCCATCGTTCTGGGAGTGAAATTGTGCATCTGGCCGTTGTGGGGATGCTAACTTTGCCCCAAAGACTTTATGGTATGCTCTGTCCTGGGGCTGCCGGCACTGATGAAACTAAATTTAATAAGCAAACTTTGTTCTGGCCCTTCATTTGGGTCACTGGACCTTCAGGTGAAACCTGAAAAAAGTCTGTTTGCTGCTTGGAAAAAGGAAAACTGAACCATGTGTGGTTCTGAGAGAACAAGCAAAGTACTGCCCACAGTGTTGCCCTCCTGACTTTCTGATGTCAAACTCCTGTGAAGCATAATCAGAAAGGGACCAAGGGAGCACGGTGGCCATAGTGAGGGACGGTGGTTTTGATCCAGCTGGAGAGGACCCCTGACGCTTGGCTTGGTGGGGAGCTGGGACTCCTGATGCGTTACTGCGGGATGGTAACGCACTCTTCAGCATTCAACCCCTGGGCTTGTGGGAGCGGAGATGCAACTGAACCTGTTTTCAGTGCTGAAGGTGACAGCGTTGGCTTTCCCTGCAGTGGTGTGGATTGAGCAGGTCCCTGATCTGACAGGCGTCCGGGGCCGGCCGGCCCAGCAGGGACGGTGGCTTCCCGGACTGGAGCTTGCAGTGTGGGTTTGCTGCTCAGATTTTTACATGTCTGAGTCTGAGGCGTGCAAATAAGACCATAAAAATCCAGAAATGTGACTTTCATGAAAAGAAAATGATGAATACTGAAACAATTTTAATTATTTAATTAGTTCCTGATTACCATAGGCTTGTTAAGTGATTGCTTAAATGCCTGAAAGTGAGAGATGGTGGGAGAGGCAAGGAACGGGAGGGAAACTTTGGTATTTTTTTAACTGCCATTGCCTAGAACACTTAAGTACTAGCAGGCACATTTGTCAGTGCCAGGCTAATGATGAGCCCTTGATGGATTCATGCTGCAATTGGAGGTATTTAAGCCTCAGGATTTTGTTCTAGTTGGAGAATCTCCTTTCTCCCAGTCACATCTCATCCACAAATACCCACAGTTGTGTGTGTTGTTTCAATAAAGCAGTTTAAGTCAATTAGATGCTTTTCACTGCTCAGCAGGACTCAAAAATCATTTCAGTGGAGATGGAGATTCTGCAGTTCTGAGTTCTGTCTCGGATGCACTTTTTATGAGTTATCCATCCTCTGTTCTCCAAAAGTGAAGAAAAAACATTCATTCCACTGTTATTTTGTTGCTGTGTAGACTCAGGTAGTACACTGGCACTCTGTTAAACATGTTCTTGTATTGTCTCAGGTCACTTTTGCTTTTTTTATTAAAAATAATTAAATATTTTGCATGCTTTTGCATTTTAAAAAATATTAGTTTTGATTTTTTAAAAAAGTTACTCTGAAGACTTAAGTTCATTACTCAAATGATTTACTTTAACATAAATTGTAGAACGATTATACTACTTGAAAGACATTAATTCATTTGAACTTCCTCTAAAACCCATTAAGTTATTGTACCAATTACTTGATCTTGCTTGAGGTGAAAGGATCCAAGCTAGAAATGTATTTGTTCAGATTTGCACAGAATTTAACAGGTTTGAATATTAAAAACTCTAATGTACAAAGAATGCAGTTAAAATAGCTTCAAGGGATGTATGTTATAATGCAGATTTTTTAAAAAAGTAATTGTACAGCAAGCTTGTTCAACAAGAAATAGTGTTTATACAGTGTGGCGCCAACCACCAACATGAATCTGGAAGCTCTGAACTTTGCTTTCAGGTAGGTCAATGAAACTGAGATAACTGCTGTTTTCTCTCAATGTGTATAGTTTATCCTTCAGAAAACAGTTTAGCCATAATACCTTTTAAATAATAAAAATCACCCAAAATCCTTTGCTAGTGATATTGGGCTTTGTTCGTTTTGGAGCTCTTTACTCATGAGAAGTGTTTGTTAGTTACCAAATTTGTGGTTTGATTAATATATAATTCCATTAACATGCATTTAAAACATTGAATCTCAAATAGAAAAGCTCCTGGCAATTCCCCAAAATTGCTTTAAAGATGTGTAAAGGGTTAATTTACAGGTCAAATAATTTGAGTTGTGCTCTGATCTAAAATTCATATGAACTTCATCAAAGCAAATACTTGGGTATGGGTCACTGACCTTCACTAATACTTGTTCTGATCTACATAGGAACAAGTTTACAGAATCAAAAACATGGCTTAATTTATGTTCAGATTGCTAAATCGATTTCTTCATGGTCTGTGGTAGAATTATTGCAGTTGTGCTTTGCATTTATAAGGGAAAAATAAGTCTTGAGGCCATAGACTGCGATGTATAGCCCCTCTGCATGAGCAATTAACTCTTTAACATAGAAATGCTGAATGTTTTCTTGATGGTCAGCCTTCCGCCTCTCAAATTTATGGGGTGTTCCTGAGAAGAGGTTTGTTTTCTGAAATACTTTTAGTGCATGCAGTCTGAAATTCCATGGGTGTAATATGAACTAAAATAGAAAACCTAACTAAAAAAAGGACAAAGTTGGTATTAACTGAAAAGCTGCAACTTGCCTGGCCTGTATTTTGGAGAACACTGCTGTCACTTTTAGAATCATAGAATTGCTCAGGTCGGAAAAGACCTTTAAGATCAAGTCCAACTGTTAACCTAGCACTGCCATGTCCACCACTAAACCGTGTCCCTAAGCACCACATCTACACGTCTTTTAAATACCTCCAGGGATGGTGACTCCACCACCTCCCTGGGCAGCCTCTTCCAATGCTTGACAACTTTCTCAGTGAAGAAATATCTAGTCTAAACCTCCCCTGGTGCAACTTGAGGCCATTTCCTCTTGTCTCACTGCTTGTTACATGGGAGAAGAGACCAATCCCCCCCTCGCCACAACCCCCTTTCAGGTAGTTGTAGAGAGCGATGAGGGCTCCCCTCAGCCTCCTCTTCTCCAGACTGAACACCCCCAGTTCCCTCAGCCGCTCCTTGTAAGACTTGTGCTCCAGACCCCTCCCCAGCTCCGTTGCCCTTCTCTGGACACGCTCCAGCACCTCAATGCCCTTCTTGTAGTGAGGGGCCCAACACGGAACACAATATTAAAGATGTGGCCTCACCACTGCTGAGTCCAGGGGCACGATCACTTCCCTGCTCCTGCTGGCCACACCATTTCTGATACAAGCCAGGGTGCTATTTGCTGCCTTGGCCACCTGGGCACACTGCTAGCTCATGTTCAGCCAGCTCTTGACCAACACCCTTGGGTCCTTTTCTGCTGGGCAGCTCTCCAGCCACTCTTCCCAAAGCCTGTAGCATTGCATGCGGTTGTTGTGACTGAAGTGCAGGACCTGACACTGAGCCTTGTTGAACCTCATACAATTGACCTCAGCCCGTCAATCCAGCCTGTCCAGACTCCTCTGTAGAGCCCTCCTACCCTCCAGCAGATCAACACTCCTACCCAACTTGGTGTCATCCGCAAACTTACTGAGACTGTGCTCGATGCCCTCATCCAGATCATTGATAAGATTTAAACATTACATTGTGAAACTTCTCATAGGCTGGTTTCTATAGGGTGATAGAAAACTCTTGAAGCTTCTGGGTGCTGCACATGGACTTCTGTGGAGCTAGGAGGTGTAGCTTCCCAGGGTTTAACCATCACAGGACTAAATCCTACTGCGTGGATTATATGCCAAAATACCTAAATACATAGAGCTAACCACTCTGGGGTGATATTTTTGGACAAGTTTTGACTTTGCCTTCAGCAAGGCTGATTCCATGCTAAAGTTGGACATTTTAGAGGTGACCACATTTGGTGGGCAGCTCTGTGCTGGCTTAGAAGCACCAGGTAGTGTGATCCAGGGTTACCTCTCTTTTTTTATGAAAGGAATTCTCAAAAAACATAACTGAGTGTCATGTCCACTGGTGATGGCTGAAGGGTGTTTCCAGCATGAGCATAACAGAAAAGAGACTTAACCTGGATCTGAAATAACCCTGGAGTTCAGATCTGAAGGAGACCTTGGCCAGGAGATTCTAATGGAAAGCCAGCGGTACTACTCCACTTGGTCTGTGCTAGGTAGTCCACCCTAGTAGCTCAGATTTATTTTTTTTCAACCTACTAGGGTATTTCACAAAAGTATATTATTAAATATTGAATTTTGACAGCTAGCTTTCCTTCTCCTCTTCCCTGCTTTCTGTGTGAGAGGTGGCTTTTCTGTATGTGCTGAAGCCAAGCTGGTTTTGCCACGGTTCTTGGGGCAAGGTTCTCATCTCTTCTCAACCTGTGGTGCGGCAGAGCAGCGCTGCAGGCCTGCATCAGCTCTTCCAGAAACGGGTCTCCCCTCTGTGGGGAGATCCTCAAACACAAGTCAGCACAGCGCCGAGTCTCAGAAATTAGATTCTGTGTTATGTTTTCCAGGGCATTGCTGGCAGGTAGCCTGAACAATATTGTCCTAGCTGGGTAGTGTGAAAGTGCAGAATAATCCTGTGTTGTGGTACGTGTATAGTTTTGTGCTCAATTGTGAAAGGAAATATTTGGATGTCACCGACAGCTCCTGAGCAGTTACAGCACAGGCTGGCAGGCGTCCTGCGGTCCGCGCTGGGCTGCGGAACCAGAACTGCTCGGTGGTTTTGTAGAAATACTTAAGTGCTTTCATTTGGCTTTCACGCCATGCTCTGTTTTTGCCACCCATCCTCCTATTTAAGAAGTGTCTCACCAGAAACACGTGCACAGCACCCCCCGCTCCTGCGGGGAGGAGAGCTGCATCCCTGGGGAGGCTCCGCTAGCACAGAGCTCGCAAGTGATGCTTCGTGTGCTCACACGGGTACCAGCGGCACTTGCAGACCCGAGCACTGGCACGTTTGCTGTTCCTCTCTGCCTGCTGCAAGATGTTCATACCTCACTGATGCACCCTAACTGTCTGTTCCCTGTAAGGAGCAAGACACTGTTGGTGTGCGGTGGTACATCTAATTTGGACTGTGACAGCACAGTTCAAGGGTACACTAGGCAAGCTGTGCCAATATTATTTCAGTTCCTTGGTCATTTTTACCCATTACTATGTTTGCTACCTTATCTTGCTTTATGCCTTAAATTACATCAGCAACCTCAAAGTATCATGTGTAGTTATACCAATGCTTACTTTTATGCTAATGAATGTAGCAAACATGCTAATTTTTTAAGGTACCATAACTTTCTTCTTACTGGCATTTGGAAGGTGTTGGCTGTGTAGGCTATCCATCATTTGACTTGTTCATTAGTTATTACTTGCATGATATCTGAACTGCTTAAAATCTCCAAGTAATAAATGTCACCTTAAACTTCACCACGACTGCCAACAGCTGGGGTCATTTTTACCCATTACTATGTTTGCTACCTTATCTTGCTTTATGCCTTAAATTACATCAGCAACCTCAAAGTATCATGTGTAGTTATACCAATGCTTACTTTTATGCTAATGAATGTAGGAAACATGCTAATTTTTTAAGGTACCATAACTTTCTTCTTACTGGCATTTGGAAGGTGTTGGCTGTGTAGGCTATCCATCATTTGACTTGTTCATATTACTTGCATGACATCTGAACTGCTTAAAATCTCCAAGTAATGAATGTCACCTTAAACTTCACCACGACTGCAAACAGCTGGGTCATACCAGCCCTTCAGAGCCATCCTGCACAGCGTAAAGCACCCCTCCGGAGTCCACTCAGCCTCAACTGCGCTTGTCCAGAAGTACCAATTATTGCTGAAATTCCTGATTATCTTCAGACTCTTAAATGTGGTTTCACTTACTGCTGCAGCTGAAGACCACAGTTGGTTATTCCCAGCAGCAGGGGAGTCGTGGGGATGATTTTGTGCTCCTTCCCCCAGCAAAATTGTACTTCCTAATCTGACAGACTATGAAAGGAGTGCTTTGGGAAGTAAGGTACAAAATTGCAAAGGCTTTTGATAAAAGCTTTTGCTTATAATTCAAATGGAGGCATAATTTCAGAGGATGAGCTTGGGATAAGACAGGCACAGCGTATCAATTTATATGCAGTTGAAGATCTAATATCCTGATATTTATTTTAAGAGTTATTATTAGTAATGTATTCTCTGCCGTGTGTGTGCCCTTCCTGCTTATACGTCAGTTTGGAGAAAGGAAGAAAAGAATCAGATTTGAATTAAAATCTATACTGGGCTACAGCCTGCTCCTGTTTTAAACATTAATGAAGGTAAAGGGAGACAAGACTTAAATTTATTTTTGTATCACTCTGGTAGGTACCGATAACTCATTCCTTGTTACCTGCATTTATGTGGTATCTCTAACAAGCTGTAATTGCTGTTCATAGACCATTCTAAATCATAACTAGTATGTTATCCCTGTGGAGATGAGAAGCTTTTGCTCTGAGTGCTAGTTATCAGAATATCTGCAGTTCAAGGTGCTGTGGAATGCTTTCATAGTATTCGGATACACATGAGGGTTTAAGAAATGCTGTATGTTATGGGATGCTATTATGCTTGAACTACTAGAAAATTTGAATGTTGGGTTCCTTGGAACAAAACAGGTGCTGTACACTTGAATAACAGCATAAAATTTGAAGAATTTTAGTTTACATAGATGATTATGGTTCAATAGTGAGTGTCAGGGATTGCCAGGATGCATCTATAGCTCAACCTAAAGATGAAACCCTCTTGTATGCCGTCCCTTTCAGAACCACAATCCGGCTTCCTCTCTCTTTTTTTTTTTTTAAACTTCTGGTAAGATGCAGTGTGTGATACCTCTTGGTGGTCCTGCATTGCCCAGCCTGCTGGGGGCTATCGCCTTCCAGCTGACGGCAACCAGGAGCACCGGCTGCTGCAGAGGTGTCCTGGACACTAATGACCTTGAATTTTGGTGCTGTAGCTGGTGCTTGGATGCTGTCCCCTGGGGAGCAGAGGGACCGTGGGCTCGGGGTGGCTGGCTCTGTGCTGAGCTGGGGCACAAACTGACTGCAGACATCAAATTTCAGTAAGCTTTTGTCATGTCACAGTCGAGCAACTGTGAAAAATCATACCTAGGTCGGGAAATGCCGGCCTATTCCTGAAGCAGGGAATAAGAGCGGAGTAAAGGATCTTGCAAATAAAGAAATCTAAGGCAATTTTAACTTGGCTATGATGTAGCAGAGGGTTACACTTTCTGATATTCTGTTCAGAAGCTACTTAACCTTAAAAACCTAAATATAGACTAATTTTTTCCCAGATGTAGCATATTGTCCCTTCAAAAAAAAAAAAAGGCTGTAGCAGTCATTTTTGAAGTAAGACACTTCTACTTAAAGTACTTTCTACCATCAAGCAGGGGAATGCTCAGTTTTTTAGATTAAGAAGGGATACAGCTGCAAATTAGGTGTTTCTAAAACAGACATCCCATGAGCTTCCCTATGACAATGTGGAAATTTATGGAGCTATACCTGGGTTTCACATCTGAAGTCCAGAAATAGTAGTGAGTAAGATCAGAGATGCAGTAATTACCTCAATTAGCTACCGTATGGGTGAGCAGATGATACTGTGTGATGTGAGACATCAGAGCTTCTCTCAGTGTTTATACCGGAGAAGCTGGTCTAAATTGCCAGTGTCTGTACAGATAGCAAGCTTTCTCTAAACCGTAGTCCGTGATTTTTTTTCTCATGCCTGCTCAAAAAAAAAAAAAAACCAAAACCAAAAAAAAGTGCGTGTTCTCTGCATCATTAGCATCTTTTTTGAAAAGATTCTGTGTTCATGGTTGTAAACAGAAAATCCTGGTTGTCAGACAAAGCTGCGTATTAGTCATAACCACTGTAAATGCTGCAATCCGTACGCAGAGTGCCCTGCTGAGCCCTGTACTGGATGTCAGTGTAATTTTCTTGACCCCTCGCTTGAGATAAGGAAGAGCATGCTCTGAAGGGGGGAAAAAAAAAAAAATCTCTGAGATGATAATCTATTAATAGGAACAGCCACTTCTTTATTAATTTGCTGAATGAGTCAGGGCTGTATATTTAGAAATTGTACAGCGGTTAGGCTGATCCTGAGAGCAGGTCCCTGGAGGCTTGGTTTGTGCAGAGGTAACATCTAATTTAGTGATAGACCCAGCATGAGCCCAGCTGCATGTGCTGAATTTGATTTATCCCCTTGCACAGGCACTGCAGTCTCTTCCACAAAGTATCTGGTAAGACGCTGGCTGGTTGCTACAGTCCAGCAATACAGGCAACTTGTAGATCTGAAATGTGTTACCTGTTCTTCTGCATCTCTTCTATCTGATGCATGAATTGTTTGGGGTTTTTTTTTTTTGGCAAAGTTCCCTATATTAAGCTTTGCTTATGGTCATAAAAAAGGGACTCCTTTTGACTAAATCCACATCAGTGTTAAAGGGCATGAGACTGAAAACTGTGCAACGTTATCCTGTGAATTGCTGTACCTGAGGGGCAGTTGGTACCTGTTTGGTACCAAACTTGGTGGTACACGTTGAGCATCGTGCTTGTGGGATCAGAGGCTGCTAACAAAGAGGATGGCAACTGCACAGCCATATGCAAATCTCTGTAAATACTGGTCTGCAAATGGAGGAAGCTGGGAAAGAAAGAGAACTACAAAGAGGCACTGTACTGCGAAGATTTGCACTTTAAAATACTACGTTGAGCTATTGCTCAGTGATTCCTGCTTGTGATCTGCCTCTGCAGGTCTGGATTACAAGCACTCATCTTCTGGTTTTAGTCAAAGGAGAACGAGGAAGAAATAGCTGACAGAAACTTGTCTTTCCTGATTTCAAGCCTAACTATGAATATTTAATTACTAACCTTGCAAAGCATGCTCACTTTTCTCTTCAAATAAGAACGCAGGGAGTTGCATGTGGCCACATGTGGGTGTGCAGAGACAAAAGGAAGAACAACTGTTAACCGAAAAATCAGGAAGCGGTCCTTTTTCCCCTCTCTGTTGGTAGGTTGTCTACATGCACTGCCCATTGCTTACAAACTAAGTATAAAGTACTGTGTAGCTACTGCATGCATTTCAGGGCAGCATTTTAGGGCAGGGAGACTTGTTCAATGCTCCATCTCTTGTTGTGCCTAGTCTGCAGCCCCATGGGGCAGCGTCGGGGCTGTCCAGTGTCTTGTGGGCGAGAGCATGCAGCACAGATTCATCCAACCAAGCGTATGACAAAGCACATGTGTTGATTGCCATTGAACCATGTAGTGAGTTGCCGTATTTGTATTTAAAAGTTTTCTAAGCGTTTGTGTTATACATACTCTATACCTTAATGCCTGGTCCACAGTTGTAGGATCCAGGCTAACAGATTGCTTTTAATCATGCACAGAAGCTTCTACTCATGTGATTTTTATACATGCATCAAGCAATTATAAATTCTAGGTACCTAATGATTGTTTTTAACTGGCTGTAGATGGTTAATATTACCTGCCTAAAGGCTGCACTGTGGTGTTTTTCTGGAGTGGAAGAGAACTTCAAGAGCAGCTTATTTGTGTGTCTGTGGCTTGTCCCCTGTCCCATGGGTGTTTTAAAGCTTTGGAGAAGCTCTGCTTGGTACTGTGCTTCCTGCAGACAGCCCTGGATTACCTTTGTTTCTGAATGACCTCCCCTTGTTCATGCTGCAACAATAATTTTGTGTAGTTAGAGAATCCTCATGACTCTTCTGCTCTGCCTGCTCATTCCTTGGCTGGAGAGAGTATGTGGATGTTATTAATCGAGATTGTCCTTGAGGTGTGGGCATTAGGTTTCTACATGACAAACAGTCCCCGCAGGTTGGTACAGAAATTTCTTGGGCTTCATAGATCACTATTTTCTAATCAGAAATTAGCCTTTCAGTGTGTTGGTCTTGCCGGTAGTTACAAAGCTAGCACGTGGTCCTTCCTTGCGCCCCGCTTACTTGAATGCAGCTCTGAAAAGTGAAAATGATCAACTACTGGTTAGTATTGGTGTAATAAAGCTAAGCTGAAGTGATTTTAGCAGAGAAATCGGTATTCTTAGTGTAGTAGTGGTTCTTCTAGGTTTCCTGGTCTTTGCTTCTTAAAGGCATTTGAAAGCAGCACCCTGAAGGGCGTGCACCAAAACACTGAATGGGGCTGTCTGGCAAAGTTGAGTTTGCTCAACCACAGGAGGGTTGAAGCCAAATCTTCCATTATCCA
>NW_010528759.1:0-16571 GCF_000687285.1 Phaethon lepturus | reverse complement strand
ACTTCGGGAGGGGGGGGGGGGGGGAATTCAGTGGAGACTGAAGTAAAACGCAATATTTGAGAAAGAAAACGTTTGACTGTAAAGTGTTTTGGTGGAAATGGGAGCCTGAGCTAGGAAGGTGCTGTGTGCTCCCCGTGCACAGCGTGATGCCCCCTCTTCCAGGGGAGCCCGGAGCAGGGGGACCTCCTGCTTCAGCAGCAGGAGCTCGCACAGCCTGCCCTCCCTGCAACAGGGATTTAGGGGAAGAAGAGCGCACTGCTGTGCTGTATAGTGCACAGTATATTTGTGGGTGTGTAGAACAAATGCAGATACGTTTTTATACAGAGGTGTTCACAGGTTTTCTTTACCCTGATAGCAAAGGACCTGAAAGTGGTTTTCCTGCTCGGATCCATCACTAGAGGTTGTCAGTAAGTCTGTTGGCAGCGCCCTGGCTACGAAGCACTGTACCAGTGTGTTCTGTATTCCCTCTGTGTAGTGGTCCTTTAATGCTGCACAGTGAAGTTTCCCCCCAGCCCACGTTTGTTCTGAATGAAACCTGGTTCTTCGTGCCAGAAGTGCTCTGCTTGTCTGTGGGCCCATGATTCAGCATTAATCAGGAGCTTACAGCACAAACTGGCTATTATGTCTTGGCAGGACATCGAGATGCTGTCTTCTGAAAGACTGGCGCTCCTTTTTTGTTAAGGGCAGAAAAAAGCTTTGTGCAAAACAGTTGCTAAATTGCGTAAGGTTCACGCAGGAGTTTGATGTGCAGCACACGGCAGCTACAGGGGAGTGAAGCTGTGTGACAGTAGGTAGTGGACTGTATTTCTGATTTTTATGATGTTTGTCCCTCCTAATCCAGGTAGGATTAGTAATAGTACTTGATAAAATTATATCAGCTGTCATGGGCTGACACTGGCTTGGTTGGTCTTTTGGAGATGCAGTTTTTCAGTAGCTATATGTCTGGTGAAAAGCAATACTGGAGCAAACATGCTACATTGATTTCCTCATAATAATGATTAGGCACTTCAGATGCAGAACAGAGGGAGCCTTTTATTTTGTGTTCGATTAACATTAAAAAGGAGGAAAATAGGTGCTAAAAGTGAACCTTGACAAATAAAACTGTTGTATTGCATTAATGAAATGCTGTTTAAAATGGTATTCATGAAGAAGCATTATAGGAGGTATGAGAAATCTGAAACAATTTTTTCCTTTCAAAGCATATGATTTATGCTCTGATAAAATTAGATTTTTAGTTAAAGTAATTTGCAGTCATTAAATGGTGCCCATGAAATAAGTCTCATTTATAACCATCTGCTTTATGGCGTCTGCAGAAAAGTATTCCTCAGGCAATGCATCTGAGAACTTCAGTGTCATTTTTATCAAAATAGTTTGATTCTCTATGAGTAACACTATTAAAACCTCTGTGCGATTTTTACTTGAGAGCAGTATCGTACACTTCAAAGAAAGGGTGACGACTACTTTTCGTGAAGAGATTGCCCAAGTCACAGCATGCAGCGCGGTGCTGTGCCTGTGGCCAGGCTTGCTGGTAATGTCTGTTAGTGGTGTATTAGGTCAGTAATATAAAGGTCTTGTGTTCAACATGCCTTCAAGGAGAAAAATTAGTGTCATTTCTTCTCTGTGCCACAGAAGAGAAATGATTGAGGGGGGGTGGGGGAAGGAACTAAAAAAATTAGTCTTTGCCATAGTTTCACTTTACTAGAGGGATAGAAACCACAGTTGTGTGTCTATCTGGAGCTGATGCCTTTTGTGGCTGCTCTTCAAGCCCTGCCATGGTTGCCAGGTGGTTTTTTTCCCCATGTCCGATTTTTGTGTACTCTCCTGAAATTGTTGAGTGTTCTCAATGGCATCAGTCTTTACTCCATGTAAGGGGATGTTTTGGGGCACAGACCAAGTGCTGATACTCTCCCAAGTAATGAGCAGTGATGACTTGCAGCATGACCTCACATTCTTCCATTGCATTTCTAACAAGCTTTTCCTCCGAATCCTGCATCTGTTTTTTGGGGTAGTTTACGTTCATTAGATCTTACAATTATAAGGGGAACAGAGTAAAAGAAGGGAAACTTTGAAGACCATCCTTTGTTTTTCATGGTGTCTATGCAGTTCCTTTCATGGAAATAGCAAAAGGGTATTTAATACAAGTGAGCTGACACTTGAATTTTTTCTGGAGTGTGATTGTCTTTTTTTTTCTTTTGATCAATGCAATAGTTGTAATTAGTTTTAGTGTTTCTAAGCTTTTGAACTGCAGAGAATTTGAACAGCTTGTTCAAGTGAGGGACTCCAGGGGAACTTTAGAAATATTCTTTCCTTTTGCATATATTACATGTACAGGGGCTTAGTGATAGCAGGCTGTATCTGAATGTTTTTATCCTGTGCCCCACCTCTCAAACTAGTGTTTTGAAAAGCTCAGAGAGGTCCCTGGAAGTATAACTGTCTACGCAGCTCAGTGCTTTGCTGCCTAAAGAGGATAGATGCTTTGAAGTCGGTACTACTCCTGAATGCCATTTTACATATTTCTCAAGATCACTGAGGTAGCATCCTACAGGGCATAACGACTTAGTATTTTTATAAGCAAATACCCGTTTTTTGTTTACTCGCCTCAGTTGACTTGGAGGGTGCCAAGGAGACCGTTTCTGCTGTTCTGATCCTTCTCGGTTTTGGCGAAAGCTTTGTTGTGGAGAAAGACAGGCAGCCTGCCGGTCACAGGCAGGAACGAGAAGCAACATCTCCTGCCTCCACAGCTGGTGGCAACGGACAAAGTATAAACTGGCACCGTGTCCGAGTGGAGCGGGGCCAGGAAACGCGTTGTGGTGTGCTTCGGCCGCCTGGGCCTCGGCTGTGGAGGGCCCTGTCCCATGGCGAGACCTCGCGGGGTCCCGGGAGAGGGACGGGGGGCAGAAAGGAGCGTTCCTGTAGGCAGTAAATGAGCAGCTACGGTGCTGTAGCATGCGGTGTGTGTAATCAGAGAATCATCGAATGGTCTGGGTGGGAAGGGACCTTTCAAGGCCGGCTAGTCCAACCCCCTGCCGTGAGCAGGGACATCTTCAACTGGATCACGTTGCTCAGAGCCCTGTCCAGCCTGACCTTGAGTGTGTCCAGGGATGGGGCATCCACCACCTCTCCGGGCAGCCTGGGCCAGGGGTTCACCCCCCTCAGTGTGAATATTGTACCCTCGTTGTGTGTAATGTTACACCCTTGAATAAAACACCTCGTCCTGAGTTACCTGGGGCTGTCCGACGTGCTCGGGTGAGGGAGGTAAGGCCTTCAGGAGTTAGCTGAGTAGGTATTGTTACTTCCATAAGCTGATGTTTTTTCTTTTGCTTATTTCTATCTTCTTTCACTTCGAAAAGCTCTGTATTTTTTATCACATACTCCAGTGGCAGCTTTCCCTATTTTCAGTCAGCCTGTGGCAGGGCGCTCCGTACCGCAGAGGGGACTGCGGATGTATTTCATTAGATGTAGAGCACTATACTTTACTTCCCTTTGTCTAAATGTGGACTGCAGGAAGGTATTATAGTTTTATTTGTACTTAAAAAAAAAAGTAAGCATCAGGTGGACTGGAAAGCTCAGACGTGTGGGGAGGCCATGTGTTATTTTCCTATCAAAAGGAGGAAGGAAACAAACCTTTTTATTTCATTCTCTGATAAACATCTGAGAACAGTGAGCACTAAGGGAATGAAATGAGGTTAAACAAGGCACATCCACAAGAGTAAAAACCTGTCTTGTGAGCTTTTGGCAGGGGTCTGGAGAGCTCGCTCCTCTTCCCTGTGTCTGTGCTGTGGAGGGTATCATGGTGGAGATGGTGCTGGGGCCTGATGGCACTTTGGGGTCTTCCAGGTTTAAGGTTGCACTCAGTGGGGTTAATCCTGCGTCATCCATCAGTGGGCACTGCAGGTCATCGTGACTCCAGGCAAGGTGGTCTTTTAGAGTCCTCCCTGATTCCACTATTTCTAATACTGGTTGCAAGAAGTAACTCAAAAGATGGAAATTACAAGTATTTGCAACTAACCAGTAAATGATGTAACTGCTTGGAATTAAATATTTATTCCTCTGGAGCCTCACTATTAGTATAAATAGATAGCGTTGTCTGGGAATGCAAGACCCTTTGAGGCATTATGAAATGTCTTTATAAAAGAAGTTTCTTTATTAGAGATGGTAGTGATGCTTTGCAAGAAATAGGGTGAATCATGTAGGTGGACAAAGATTGAAATGAGCCCTCAGCTGTAAGTGTGAGTAGTCCAGTTGCTTTGAAATTATTTTTAGCAGACTTGCTCAAATACCTGAATATCTGTAATGGCTCCTCCCTCCTCAACCCTAAATCCTTGATATAGTAATAATAACCCTCATAGCTGCTCCCTTTTAACATCAATAGAGAAAAAAAATTCCATTTTAAAGAAAGATATTGTGCTCTACCATGCAGCTTATCGTGGAATGATGAATCATTTTGGATGATAAATTGATATAAATACCTGTGGACAAACTGAAATGTATGCTTGTAATTACTCCTCAGCTAGTGTGTAGAGCTTCATAGATGCTTCTCTGGGACAATGACTAATGTTTTTAGGGGTTTCTGTTCATGCTGCCTTTGAACAATTCTTGTATTTTTTCAAAAAACACACAAAAAATTCTCTTTTTCCTTATAGGACTCCAGAAGGTTTGAAGTTACAAGAAGAAAAGGTAAGAAAAAAATACAGTTTTCTTTCGATGTGTGTGTTGGTGTTGAGTATTCTTGCAATAACTTCTTAAACATGGGTTCACACTCTTGAAAGAGGGTACTGCTGTGGGGCTTCAAAGAGCCTCCTAATGCTCACCTGGCAGTGTTGCAAATCATAGATTTTTTTTTTTAATGAAGAGTTGCTCTTTCAGCGCAGAACTGCATGATGGTATTGGGGATGCAAGTCAAGGTTTGTTGGGTGCTGGCAGAGGATCTAAACTCTGACTGTAGAACATTTCAGGGAGAAGGTCCAGACAAGGCTTTCCGTGCACCAGCACACTGCAGGTCCACCCAAAGGTGCAGCAGTGTTAAATGGGAGTTGTGCTGGTGCCCTGAGCTCAGATCCTGCTCCTGTAGACTCTTTTGTGTTAGTAACTAATTGGCTGCTGCTGTGAGTGGCTCTTTGATGGTTCCCCGGAGCTGGGTGAGAATTGGCCATCAAAGAGCTCATTCTGGTTATCATTAATTTTGATTTTGTTTAGCAGATGTCTTCTGGATCAGGGAGTTGCTTTCCTCATCTTTCTCCATATAATGTGAAGCGGCTGACACTGTCCTCTTCAACAGATCAATACATTCCCCTGTTTTGTTCCAACAGCTTTAATTGCTTCAGGCTTCCTGTATATTGGGAAGATTTGTAACTACCACTGTTTTACTACATAAGTGAAAAAGGTCAGGTCCAAGGGTAATCTTTCATCTGGGCAAATAATCTCATTTTGCAGTTTTTTTTGGCTGTGAGGCTGAGGCATCAGAGTTTTGAATAAAATAAATATATGGCTGTTGCTAAAGGCAAAATCTGTTTAGCTCAGGTTTCCAGTATATGTGTGTGTGATCAAACTTCTGCAACTCTTCATGAAGAAATCCAGTTTTATTGGACTTCCTTTGATCTCAGACTGAGGAGGGCTCTTGGATGGTTCAAGGTTCCTTTGGGATGCAGAAGAGCATCTTGGCATCCTGGATGTGGAGATGTTTCAGTCATGTTCTAGCTATAGAGTTTGTGTTGCAGTTCATCATAGACATGTAGACTGAATTAAATCTTGTGAAAATGACTTAATAAAATTTTGTGGAAGTTCTGCTTCAGATATGATTTGGGACTCCAAAGTTTACTTCCCAGTGAAAGTAACCAACACCTACAAGAACATAAATATAGCAATTGCTGAAATCAGGACTGAGTTTATAGATCATGTGTGTGCTTAGAAAATGTTACTTTAGAGCAATAACCGGGTTTTGAGATCAAGGCCTCTAAACACCAAATTTCCAGGCTCAGACTGATTTCTCATTGCCTTCACAGGTTCAGGTAAGACTTGGCTTTCATTTGGAGGGGTGAAACCATACCTTTTTTTTAAGAAATTGAATATAATGAACTTCTCTGTCAGATGTCGTCTTAGATCCATGGATGGAGAGGAGACAAGGTAATGGTAGTTGGGGAGTTAAGGTCTATAGTAATTGGGCTTATGCCCAGCAACACAATCTGTGAATAATCAAGTATGTCTGGAGAACTGTAAACTCCTCAGAAGTCATGAAGAAAATGCTAACAAATATGGTAAATACATCTTGGTCACAAAACCCTGTGGATTTGCAGAGCTACCTGGGGATATTCAGCAATGATTAAGTGTCTTCTGCTCTGGAGTCTGTCCTCAACAGTGCCTATAAAATAATTGAACAAAAGCCTCTTTCAGAAACCTGTTCAGTATTTAAGTGTGTGCAGAGCAGCTATCACTCGGTGCTAGGAAAAAAAAAGGGTTGAAAAGGCTGTTATGCATGTGAAAGGATTTATTATAAATTTTGTGATATGGTATAATATGACTTTAAGATTCAGGCCTTTTTTCCTAAAGTGGTAATTTTTGCAGGTAATGATTTTTATCTGAGGAAATTAGATGATTGGAAAATGTTTGAGGGTGTGGGGGGGTTATGCTTGTTGCCTTCCCTTTGTGGAAGATTTGGCTTTCTGTTGAAAAACAGAAAAAAAAAACAGTTGAAAAACTTTGAAACTTAAAAATATCTAATAGAAACCACCACAAAGGTGAGAGGTGCAGCAAACTTGCTGTGTGCCTGCTTTTATTATCCCATGCTCATGGATGGACCAGGATAATTAAAAAAGGCCTTTTAGTGAAAGGAGGGGCAATCCTGGCTTACACTTTTCAGAATTTTTCTTTTTCTTGGACAGAAGGTTTGAGTCCTTTAGATTGAAAGCAGACACTTTTCTTTCAAAGGACACAAAGCCTTGATTGTCGTCAAATGGGCCACGGTTAAATACTAACTCGCCATACTTATTTCCTTCAACAAATAGTCCATTTAATAGACAGTTGATGGTCAGTTGTGCTGGGTTGTGTTTATATTGGATGGAAGAATGAGATGTGAAAACACTTTTTTAGCTGTGGATGAGTGTCGTTAAACTGGGAGGCTTTTTGGTTTCCAAAGTGTCAGGACCTACATATGCTGGAGAAGTTTTGAAGCTGCTCCAAAGCCCATTACAGTCGATGAATGGCTTTCCTTTGACTTCCGTGGGCGCTAGATCAACTATAATTACATGATCTTTTAATTGCTGTGGTACGGAGGGGAGATGCTTCCCTGACTGCAGCTGGCAACCGTTTTCCGCCGTGATGTATGAAGACTGATTTCCTTCTGAATTTAAATAGAAATGGCTGCAGAACCATTTTGTTTCTGGGATGCCTAACTGCTGTTCAGATATTACCCTTTTTGACTAAAAATGATCTTTTAACCCCAAAAAACCCTCATACTGGTAGTTGACTAGAAGCTACAAGTATATTTTCCTAAATTCAGTTTAAGCTCATTAAGTTGATATTTTGCTCCTGGTGGGTCATGCGTACGACCCACTGCGGTTTCCATCTGCATTATGCTTATGTAATGGAAAACAGAATAGGGTGTGGGGTGCCAGATTTTTTGTTGCTAGCTTTAAAAAAAAAAAGCCAAAACCACAAACTCAAGAAAACCCACCATGTGTTAAAGAAGCACAGGACTCAAATACCATCTCTTTATATTGCTCTTTTAAACTAAAATCAGAGGGAAATTTAGACTTTTTTCAGTTATTCAGTCTTCTGTTTTCCCATTTCTATCTAAATACTTTTCCATTATTTACTCCATATGTTTACATATGGTTTTAGGTGTTAGCATTGTCGCTGGTTCCTATGCACTACCAGCCCTTAGCGCACAGGAAAGGAAAACTGAGAAAAAATGTTAATAACCTGCACATGTACATTAGCTGCCCAGAACAATGAAATAGTGCAGGAGAGCAGATGGGGAGGAGCAAAACAGGAGTAGGGAGCCGGGAAAAGCAGCAACTTGTGCAGATCAGGTGGACACAACAGGCATTTAGTGAAAAGGATGGAGAATAGCATGCAGCAGAAAATTGGGAGACTAAAGGGTTCATGGTAAATTGGAGGAAGCACTGGACCAAGCTCTGAAGGGACACCTGTAAGCATTTGGCTTGACATTGGCTGGGCTTCATTTTAAAGATTGGTGAGTTTTCACTGCTTAATGAGTGTAGATGAATGTGTGACACTTACCTGTTGCTGTAAATTAGATCACACCATTTAGGTATGTAAAAACTACATACGTTCATGTCCATCAAATTCCCCATGTCTAGCAGAATGGGGCCTCTAGTGGTTTTCCCAACTATTTATTTGCAAGAACACAGGAACTAATTCTGCAACTTCTTGAGCTGACAAGTGCTCCTGCTCCTGTTGGCAGTGTGGGGCTAAAGGATGCTCAGTACCAGAATAAGTGTCTGCTGAGTGTAACCCTCGGCACAAGCACATGTATAGTCACATTAAGCATAAAGAGCCAGATCTTCAGCAGATAGAAATAAGCAAAGCCATGCTGAATTTAATGGACCACCTTTGCTTTTTTACTAGCTGAGGATCTAGCCCAAGCACTTAAAGCTTTTAATTTGTTTTTATGTTGCTCACAATCATCCATTCAACAAATTAGTGTCAAAAAGACGCTTTTGAAACCATTCAGCCAAGGAAATGTTCAAGCAGATTGCTTCTGCTCTGTTTGTCCATATAATCTTATTAAATGAGATGCAACTCCAGATTTAGTTAGATGACATCACACTACCATGAAGATAGGAACTCTAACTATCTGTTTTGAATTAAAAGGCTGAAATGTCTCTGAAGTATTCAAAAGTTCTGTACTGTGAATATCCTGTTTGTGTTTATATTTATTGAGGATACACAATCCTCATTGTTACAGTGTGTTTCCTAATCACAGTGAGGAGCAATAGAATGGAACATACCTTCAGCTTTCCCAAGTTGCCATAGTTTTACTGAAAATCTCTGGGGCTGCATCAATTAGCAGTGGTAGAGGATGCAGCCAACAGCTTAAGAAATATTTCATTACTTGCCACTTGACATCAATTCTTATGTTCTAGATGAAAAACTGACTCATGGCTATAAACCAGTAATGCCCTCTAGAAATTCTATTCGCTTCGTTCGTTCTTCTTGCACATCTCAAATTTCCACCTATCCATGGAAGGTGAAAGGCTCTCAAAGCTTGGCAGGAATGGCAAATTTCTCTCCGCAAACCCTTTATGAACACAATGAAGTGATCAGCTGTAATTACTTTTGTAGTAAGTCACCTATTAATTTTCTATCCTGTTGTTCTTTTCCTATTGCTAGAGTCCAAGAAATTTAGTTTTGTTCCTTATGACCTGGTCAAAACCTACCAAAAATCAGTAGCTGTGTGTTGCTCTTTAGAAGCAGCTGTACCCCCAGGATCTCAGTTGTCGGGCAATCCCAGTGACATCCAGATTATATGATAGGGTAAATATGTATATCTGTATGTATAAGCAATGTACGTATAGAGTTGGATGTTCAGAAACATGCTAGCTGTATCTTCAGGACATGCCCGAGAAGTTCAGAGAACAGGTTTTACATTAAAAATACCTGTTTTGTACTGTCACAAGCAGGAATATTTTCCACATTTGTACTGATTTTAACAATTACTCAGTCTTTATTCCAAACAGAGGTTCGTGTCTTTGTCCATCTTAGCTGCTTTGTTTTCACAGAAATTTTTATTATCTGGCTTTTCAGGGCATATGTTGTCAGTGAATGCTAATCTGTTACCTGGGGACGGGTAGTTGGGTCAGAATATTAATCTGATGTTTAGCTCTTGTTTTGCTAAGTCTGAGAAACTGCAGTCCCTCAGCATTTTTTTGTACCTCATCCCACTTGAACATTCTTCAAATACGTGATGCAGTGGGGATGCCTAGTTTTGCAATGTTGGCAGGGAATTAGGTAGGAAATAATGAAGGTAAAAATATTTTCAAGGAGCTGCCGAAGGCCTTTTTTTTTTTTTTAGCTTGGATTTTATTTTAGAGTCAGGCTAACCCAAACTGGAGAGGGAGGAAGGGGCGAAATTGTTCACTCCCACATAAAATTAAGCACCATTGCTGATAGATAACTTGGCATATTTTGTGGTTCTAAGTGACAGGAGTTAACAGGGGGAGTAAAAACCATGTGGAGGGGGAAGAACCCCAAATAATTAACTCATTAGCCAGTGTTAGGCACAGTAGTAAATTAAACAGTAATGTGGATACTTCTAGGCAGTCTTACTATAGCTGTTGGTATTGCACACATGCATAGGACTCCGGACAAGGATGAGTAGCTGCAAACACTGAGCAGTAAATTGCAGCTCAGCCAGCAAGTTTCTGAGCTGTTTTCTAAACCAAACAGTGCTGGTCCTAATGGTCACGTTTGGCTTCTGAATGACTGTTTGTTCATTCACATGGATTACTTCTGAAAATGTGAATGCAGCCCTGGTTTAGCCCAGCTTTGCCAGCAGACATTGGAAACCCACTGCACGCTCTGCCCTCTCACTGCGGGAAGCAGAACGTTTTTGCAGACTTAAGGCTCTTGTAAATTGATACATCAGTTTCTGTAGTTAAGTACTTTGGGGCAGGAGGAGGAATGAATTCTGTTCATGGCAGAATGGGCATGAATGTTTAGTAAGTAAATATAATAGTATGTGGCTTTGCTAGAGCAGCAGATTGATGGACCCAAAGGAGTTGAAGCAAAAACTTCTTGAGCAGCAGGAAACCAGGCAGCTGTTACCAGCAGCAAGTTGGAGGAAGGAGCTTGTAGGCAGGCTTGGGAAGTGGCCAGACTAGGTGGGGAGAGGGAGAAGGCGGAGATAAGCCAGAAAACTATGAGACCTTGAGGATTTACAGGGAGATGCAAAAATAATTATTCCATACTACCATACTGCATAAATAGGTATCCCCAATGCAGAACACTGAGGCTGGATGTACCCGAAGGCATCTCTTTCCGTCTGAAAGCAGAATGAACTGTGCTAATTTGGTAGCTGAATAAGCTGCTTTGTGCTGCTGGGGCTGGCTGCCATGCCATGCTACCTGCTGCAGCCCGACTTAGCTTTGCCCCACCTTTAGAGATGTCCCAGGTCCTAATGTGAACATGTGGGGCATAGTTGGAGATCCGTCAAACTTATGATCTCTTGGTACGCCAAGGGAAGTTACTAAAAAAAGACAAAACCCAAAAAGGCACGGTGCTGCCACTGCCTGCATTGCTTGTAGTTAGGATCTGTGGGTAGATATTGCAGAGCAGTATGAGATCCTAAAACTAGACATGTAGAAAAGTCAAACTGCCGTTAGCTCTACTGCAGGGTAGTGGAAGATGCTGGAGTTGTCCCTCAGTGATGCTCACTTACAGCAGATAACAAGGGGCACAAAACCTTGCACTGACCTGCAGCAACATGGTCCAGAGGGCTCCTTGAACTACTTTGTGCCTAGGAAACTTGAATCACTTGAGATATTTAGGGTTTTTCACAACCAATTACATCACACGTGAATTGCTGACTTAAAGCTTGTGACCAAAATATATTCCACGAAGCCAACTTCATCGACCCAGCTTCTCGGAACAGTTAACAGCAAGGCAGAGTTTACTGAACAGACTTTTTGCTTCAGGCTATGGAAAAATTTTAAGTCAAAAGCATGCAAAAAAATATACAGCCATGTTGAGGGAGGCAGCAGGAAGCGTGTAGTGTCCAGCCGAGAAGGTAAATTCCTCCTGCTCATCAGTTCACATTATTTAGAAACTTTGGAAGATAGATGAGCATATTTCCTGGAGTGAAAAGGAGAAGTTTTTTCTGGAACATGCCAAGTGCTGTGCCTCTTGGGGCACTTCTGGCAGTGCCTGCCCCATGCCCGTGTCCCCCAGTGTAGCATGCCAAGGGCATCCTCCATGCTTTCAGGGAGATCAGTCTCAACAGGTCATGGTGCTGTGCTAGTGGTGCTGCCTGCTGCCAGCTCCTGCCTGAGATGGATGACCTTCTCGCCAGCTCAAGTGCCAAATTTTGATGAAGGCTTAATGGAGAGATTAGTTTTATTCCACAGGGCAGTCTCTCCCTCTTTTTCATTTCTCCCTGTAGTCTCTGTGCTCCACAGCCTGGCAATTACCTGTCTTCTCGTGAGAGGTAAGCACTTTAACATTTTTCCCTTCCCTAACATCCCTTGACTCCACAAGCTTCTCTACTTTTTCGAGCTAAACTGGGCAGTCTTTTGGAAGATACCACTTTGTCCTACAAACCTTGTCTTGGCTGCATCTTTGCCCCTGCAAAGCACTTATCTCCAACTGACCCAGAGCAGTAAAGCAGGACTGGTTTGCACTGGCCTTGTAAGACAACCTGTCTTTAAGAATAAGAGAAGGAGAGATTTTCAGACAAACAGGCTTTTGTAGACTTAAGCATCCTTAGCAGCAGCCAGGTTGAAATTCAGAGTGAGATTTGAATCATGTTGGCCATTGTTCCAGGTGGTGCACTGATATTTGTATGAAATACTACTTTTCTGTCCAGCCACACTTCTGCTGAAATACTGTTACGCAAAGCATTGCATGATGCGGGAGCCTCTCTCGTATGGAGAGAGCATACGCTGCTTGCACATGATATTGAGAGGTGCAAATGCATTGGAAACCCTGAGTTTTCAGACCAGCTGTGAAATAAACTTCTCTGTAAGGGTTGAATAAAGAACTGGAGGCAGATGTTTTTGATAATGGCACTATAATGTAATATGCAAATACCCTCCAACAAGTCAGTTTATCCAGCATGTCTCAGAAATGAGCAACATAAATAACTCAGACTTTGAGCCAGAAAACCCAAAGTCCAGGGTCTTGGGCTCAGTCAGGTTTTTGAGTCACGTTTTTTGAATATGCTGCTAGTCTACTTAATGTGTAAGAGCGTGGTATATTTTTAATTTCAGACTTACTAGGTTTTGACACGTCATTTCTACCTGAACTGAGCTTTAACCATAAAGCAGAGCAATTAGGTTAATATTTGTAGAGCTTCAACTCACTGCCCAAATATGAGATAAAATAAGACAGAAATTACCCTCTCTGTGCTCTCTTAGTTCAGGCACTGATAACCAGGTGGCCGTGGCCTCTACCTGTGGCAGATGCAGTGTGTTGAGCTGTCAGCCTGCCTTAGCCCAGCTGGAGCATGGTGGTTGACGATAGAGGAGGCTCTCTGGTGCTCTGGTGTCTTCTCCTGGAGGTGCCGCCCTTTGCCAGGGCAGCAGCTGGGACAAGCTCCAGTGGTCCTTGCAGGACTGACCTGTGGGTCCATCATCTTCCTCCACATCCAATTCTCCCCAAACCCTGCAGGATGTGGAGAACAAACCGTTCAGGTGGTTGGTGCCATAGCCACGTCCCTGGCTGCTGCCATAGCAAACACTCTGATTAAAATTCATGTTTTTCCAGTGGGCTCTGCTTTGTTTGTAAATGTTTCCTTTGGACTTTACATTTCCAAGTAAGACTTCAGCTCGGTAATTAGTGTGTGTCAGTATATTTTTTAATAAGAACTTATGAGCCTGTAAAATGGTTCAGTTGTTCTTGTTTGGGAAAGAAAAATCTACTATATGTAAGGTAATGCAATTACTTTTCTAAAGGACTTTTTATTATGCACCTGACTGCACGTTTACTGTACTTGATAGACCAAAATAAAACCAGAACAGAATGAATAAGCCATTTTGGTCTATTGGGTAAATAAAATAGCTAAAGCGTTTATAAATATGTATTTAGTCAGCAGAGCTGATTGGCAACTCTGCAACTGCTCCAGTGTCTGAGATAAGTAATCAGAGTTTAATAGCCTTCCATAAATATTTCCTTGTTTGTCACAAGGCAGTAGTTATTTATCCATGCCATGCTGCTTGTTTGTTGTGTTTGATGAGATCTTTTGAAGAATATTAGAGGTTTGGTGATTTGCGTATAACAGAAGGATGGGCATGATGTGTGTTTATGAAGTAGCATGAGAGTGGTCCTCGTATCTTGTCCCTGTCTCCTCCTCCTTTCCATCCTTGCCTTGCCCTCACAGGTGGCATGTCTTTTTATCACTCCTTTTACTCTTTCAGGTTTGGTGAGGTTAAAATGCGCCGCCTTTCTGCTGAACTTCTAATTGCTGTCTGCTAAAGTGGCCCCAAAATTGTGATATTCAGTAGGGCTGAATCTCACCCCAGCTGCTTTTTCTAATTGAGTGTAAAACTATTGGACAGATATTATCAAACTCATCTAGTAACATGTTTTACCAGAATGAAATTAGTATGTGTAAAAAGTGATTCTGGATGTATCAGACCTATAGACTTCAAAGCCTGTTCCTGCCAAAGGCATAAGTTTAAGCTTTTAAATTTGTTCGGCACATCAGTCCTGCTCTGAGGTTATCAGGTTTCCCTGAGGTTCCTGTGGTTTGCTGCATGCAATCGTTGGTGGAAAGGCCACAGCTGAAATCCACCTTGTGCAGCTGGCAGATAATAGCATAAAGTTATGTTGTTGCTTGGAAAATAAAAAGTACAAGGAAAAAAAAGTTCCGTCTTTTCCATCTGCAGAATTGGAAGTTTTTCAAAATGTCATTTCAATTTAGTTTCTCATTGCAACTGCAAAGGAGGTGACAATGGCATGCAATGCCCCTTCTTCTATTTGTTTTGCTTCTCACATTGAGATTCTATAATGTGAATTGCCCATAATAGGAATTTTTTCTTTACTTTTCATATTTCAGTCTTTTAAAGAATAACTTAGATTTTTAAATTGTCCTTTCTAAGTTTCCTCGTTTGTGTTCCATAGTAATCTTTCTTCTTTACCCATTTTTTTTCTGAAATTATTAGTTTTCCTTAAATTACATAATAGTCATATTTAGGTTTTGACTCTTACTGTCCATTAAATACAGAAGTTCATCAACTGCTTTTAGCAGAATCAACATTGTGGCAAACCTTATTCCTTGGGAACAGAGTCAGTGAGGCCAGAAATTGGAAGCAGCCCTATGCAGCTTCTCAGCTGTTACCAACACATCCAGCTCTGTTGGCACCCGTGTCAAGGAGGGATGATCCGTTGCCAGAAACATTTTTATGGAAAAACAACAGTTAGTGAAAACAGAGCGTTGTTGCATTTAGAGCAGGGGTACTGCCGATTGTGCAACGTGACTGTTTCTGCACCCTAAGCTGGGGAAGATGCTGATGGGACTTATGCAGCGTGCAGGAGTCGGGATCCAGGCTCTGTCTTGGCACTGTTCAACAAGGAAAAATCGATGTGATCCATAGAAAACCCTCATAAATTAAGAACTATATTGTCCTAACTATAATAACACTTTAAACGGTGAACCTCAGCAGCAGCCAATAACTGAGCTAAATTAATGGATGAGCTCATGGTCTCGCTGCTCGGGCTGGCTGGACCAGCGTGCTGGGATCCTGCTGCTGAGAGCTGGAGTGAGCAGCCAGAGTCTCAGAAAAGTTGGAGAGAACTCTTGTGCCATTCTTGTAAAAACGGGGTTGTTTCTGCCATCGTGACAGGGTGAACTGTGCATCCTGGGCTGCAAAAGATGTGCTGGATATAGGACTGTCACAACTTACAGTGGTCTGTTGGTCTCAAAACCAGTAAGGAGCAACTCTTCACTGTAAGGCGCAACATGGGGAATAAGCCAAAGCCCTTTGAAGTACATTAAGTTATCCTGGAAGCCCTGACCGCTTCTCAGTACTACGAGGCATCTTAATTAGAGGGAAATCTCACATGGAGGTAGCAGTAAAGGAGCAGAGACAGCAGAAAGCCCTCTCTTTTCCTTTTGGAAATGTAATAAATGCTTCCCACATTTGGAGGTTCACACTTGGACAGCATCTCCAAATATATGCAAAACAGGTCAGCTGGATTAGGGGCATCGCTAAGTGAGCACTTTCAGTAAGTCACAGTTGGCCATTACCACTGGAGCATCCTAACGCGTCCCTGAGAAGCGTGGAGATGCTGGCGAAGTAATCGGGCTTTGAGTGAACTTCAAAAAGATTTCTGTTCGAATGTGAGACAATGCTGAAAATGACTCTTTACCACCTCTTAATGTTCACCCAACATAAATAATATCACCAGAACAAATGCTTGCTGCTCTGTGTATCAGGCATTGCAATTCTCCCTTCGAAGGAAGTGTGTTCATCAGGGCTTGTTTATTATAGCTGGGCTGTATTCCCTCTGATTAGATGACCCCATCATCTTTCAGACGTCCTTAACTGAGCCCCCCTCCAGTATTTTAAAATAGAAATAATAATTACAGCGCTTTGTCTTCTCTTTCACCCCTCTGCCTTTCCAGCAGGCAGAAGCTCTAATGTGATTATTTCATAAGATGATTTTTGCTCACTGGAGGGTGAGAGACTGGTCTTGTCATGAGAGCAGTGCTGCTGGCCTTGCTGAATGCCTGTGCACAAACATGGACTTTTGCCATGGCTTTTCTCTGGGAAACCTGAAGGATTATTTTCAGTAATATCACAGCAATGAATAGTGGGAATGACATAACATAAACGCATGTTATTGTATTCATTTAATGATGGGATGTCCTGAGTCTGCGTGGCCAGGGTTGGGCA
>NW_010528758.1:4422-18244 GCF_000687285.1 Phaethon lepturus | reverse complement strand
AGCTGCAGGCAGGACGGGACCCTCGGGAGCAGAGACTGTCCCAGAGGAGTGATGGTCGTTCACTCGGCGGGGGATGTGCGTAAAAGCCCCAATTACACCCTACCGAACCACTTTGGGGAAAAAAAGCAGAAGGGAGATTGCTAGTCCTGTGACTATTTTGTGGGGAAACACTATGTGGACTGGCCCTGTCAGGTAACACATAAAAAAAGGAGAAACTCCTGTGGTGGTTTATCTGTTTTTTTGTTGTTTCTTTCTTGCAATCCTTCTCTTGCAGCTGGGTCTTTGTATGGGAGAAGGGCTACCAGGAAACGGACTCTGTGGTCAGTTCTGTAACCACAAAGGTGAAAGGAGTAACGCTGACAAACACATCCGCCTTGGGAGCCAGGATCTGGGATGTAGCTGACTATGTCATCCCTCCTCAGGTATCAGTCACTTCCACACACAGAGAGAAGGTTTTCTAACAAACAGCTCTTGCTCTGCCAAAGTCCTCTGAGGTCTGGAGCAGCCTCAGCTCTAGCGTGAAGCAGCTTTGCTTTGTTGCTGATCATGCTGAGCACCTGCACCGCTAGCCCCAGGGAAGCTTGTTTCAAGAAGAGTTTGTCTGTGTGCTTGTATAGGAGGGAGAATTTTGCAGGCTTAAGGAAAAATTGCAACAATAACCACATGTCCTCTTTCTTACTACTTTCTAAAGCAAACAAGTCAAAGTTAACTTGTTGGCAGAAGCCCCGGGAATAGCCTGCAAGTCACTTGATCCGGAACTGAACAGGAGGTATTGCTGTAGTTACTGATTGACTGTCTGTGGGAGTATCTGCACTGTGTGGACAATATGTGGCGGCCTTCAGGGCTGTCAGGTACAGCCAAGCTGCTTAGTCGTGGGTCACTCTGCCTGCACGAGATGTGGTGCAGAAAAAAGTGACAGATTTAGCCAGATTTTGGCTGAGTGGTCATATTTCCATATCAGCGGAGCAGAAGCAAACAACAGATCCCAAATCAAACAGATCTGAAAATAATGGGAGTGGTGCTCTCTGGAGAAACAAACCAGGACTGGTCAAGTTTCTAATAGATATATTGAAAAAAAAACAAAAAAAAAGGAAAGAAAGAGTGGGAGTTGTGCTCAGACTGGCAGCTGGAGCTTTTTTCTGCTCCTGTCTTGTGACTTCCCTGAGGAGCTGTGATATCTCTGTTTTCATAATGTGAATGAGGAAATTTGGGCCAAGAGGGAGGACAGAAAGGGTTGCTAGTCCCACAGTCCTTTCTCTACCTAAAGGCAGCGGCATCAGGCGATACATGTGGGAATCTGCTCCTTTAGTGCTACACCAGTACTGTCCAACGCAAGTCCACTCTGTAGGACCATGTAGGCTCTGTCAACAAAGACGTTTTGGGCAGTGCCTTGGACATTCTTTGCAAACAGTCACCCTTAAATTTCCTTCTTGTTTTGCATGTTCAGGAGGAGAACACTGTGTTTGTCATGACCAACGCGATACTCACACTGAGCCAGCGCCAAGGCCGCTGCCCAGAGGTAGGTACAGGATCTGCTTTAATTCTGCCTTGTGTGGGTGGGAGTGTGGGGAGGAGAGGTCATAGAGTTTAGTGTAATTATTGTTGCTCTCCAGCTTCCAGATGATAAAACAAAATGCAAGGTGAACAACAGCTGTGTTCCAGGATATGTCAGCACCCACAGCAATGGTAAGAAGCCTGCTGCAAGGGCTCCTTTCAGTCTGTGTTGTGATACCTCTGTGCTGTGCCTTCCCTCCTGTGAAGGAAGCAGCATTTCATTTCAGTCTCCTTGTTCTCATTCTCTCACACCTAAGAGAACTGAAAGGGAAGCTCAGATTTTTCTTCTGTGGGAGAGCAGATGGGCTTAGTCTGTGTTGGGTGGATGCTGGATAGATGAGTGCTTTGGTGAATTAGCAAAGAGTGTGAGGGCTTTTTCAAGACCTTGAGTCCATGGAAGCAGTATTTCACATAGAGGAGGATTTGATTTAGAAAAAGGACCTGATGCTTCTTTCTCTGAAATTGCACTACAAATTGCAATGGAAGATAATGGCGGTCTTGGTACTGGCACTTCACGGCTGAGCAGATTGCTTTCACCTTGTGGAGTGAGAAGGTATCACAGAGCAAATAGTGCCTCTGTATTTTTGCTTGGTAATACCTCCATTCACATATCTTTCCAGGCATCCAGACTGGGGAGTGTGTACCATACAACAGCAGCGTTAAGACCTGTGAAGTCTTGGCATGGTGCCCTGTGGAGGATGACTATCATATACCCAAGTGAGTGCTCTGTCTTCCTACTCTGTGGTGGCCCTCCTGAGAGGAGGCTAGCAGTACGCAGCTGATGTTTCCTCCTATGAGGCACTATTGCGAAAAGCTGAAGAGATGATCACTAAGGGCCCTGCAGAGTCCTGTTTGTGGAAATAGAAGTTAAACTTGTTTACTTTTCCTATTGTTTTGTAGGCCAGCGTTCCTGCAAGAAGCTGAGAACTTCACCATTCTGGTGAAAAACAACATTTGGTACCCCAAGTTCAACTTCAGCAAGTAAATAATGTGTGGGGCATTGCACTGTTTGGTCTCTTGGACAGTAAAGGGGAGCTGGAGGAGTGGAACAAGATGCAACAGATCTTCTCTCTCTGTTCCCCTGTAGGCGAAACATCCTCCCCACTATCAACTCCACCTACCTCAAGAACTGCATCTATGACTCTCAGACAGATCCCTTCTGCCCTATCTTTCGTTTAGGGAAAATAGTTGAAGCTGCAGGGCAGAACTTCCAGGAGATGGCTGTGGAGGTATTTGGCAGACCCTTCCCTTGGGCCTCAGCTGTGTGGAAGGGGAGCGGTAGGTGGTTGGCCCCTCTGCCTTGTGGCATGAGCCACAGGACACAGAGTAGCAGCAGAATCGAGAGCTGCTCTGGCCAGCGGGACTGGAGTCAATTCTGCTTAACAAATACTTGGCCTTGGCTTGTTCAGGTGGGGTTATGTCCAAGGCCCTTCTGTAGAAGGGTAAAGAGTGTTGGACTGGGACTGGGACAAGGGCTAGTAAATCAGGGTCCTGGTCAGCAGAGAGCCTAGTGCAGGGCTGGCCGGGCACTTGGACTGCTCACCTTCTCCTCTCCTCCACTTGGCAGGGTGGAGTCATGGCGCTGCAGATCAACTGGGACTGCAACCTTGATAGAGCTGCTTCCCACTGTGTGCCAAAGTACTCCTTCCGCCGCCTTGACAACAAGGACTCAGCCCACACCGTCTCACCTGGCTACAACTTCAGGTAATGTGCTGTGGAGGGCATCTGGTGTCCCTGCGGCTCAGTCTGCCACTGGCACAGTGTTATGGGCTGCCCGCACTCCTCTGGCAGTTGCGGGTAGTCCTTGGGCTTCTGATGGTGCTGTAAAACTTGGAGAGTTTCTCTGATGCTGTAAAACATAGAGCAGGTCGGATCCCCGCTGTGTGCAAACAGCAGCAGAGGGCGTGGTCAGTGAAGCTCCACTGATGGTGTCAGAGTGTCTGAGTCATACTTGCATCAGCATTTGGGTGACCGTTTTGGCCAGCCTCCTATGGCGTGGCAATGTGAGAACTGACTGTTTCAGGGGGTGCTGACAGGGCAGTATTTGAGGGGGCCTGGGTGTGGGGCTAGAAGACCGAAGCACTTCCTTCGCTGTGCATGAGGGAAAAACTAACCTCTGGAAATCGGTTCTGTCAGTCGAAGACCTTATCTGCACCAGGAGTGTCCTGGCATACACCACCACATAGACATTCTGGCCTGTACGGATAGGTCCGGTACCTCCAGGAAAAGCGCCAGCACAGAGCCGATAGCTGGTTGCATCCAGACTGAGGGCTATAATAATATGGATTGGACACCTTGCCAAGATCCTCGCAACAGTCCTCCATGTGAGGAAACACTGCTCGGGGCTATGCTTGTTTCTAGAATCACAAACTCTCACTTAGCACAGGGGATCTCTTTTGGTGGAACCTGAATGAATTCACTGAGAAGCTGCTGTCATGCAGACAGCACAAGCTTGTGTCTGGGAGGTGCCAGGCCTGCAGGTACTGGGGTGTCAGGCGAGACCGGCTGGAGGGTATGGCAGTTGTGGCTGGTGTGGGTTCTGAAATACTCTTGCTAATTCCAGACTGTGGTGCAGCCCCTTACCAATCCTTCCTCTTCTCTTCCACTCTCTTCTCTGCTTCCTCCTGGCTTAGTCAACCATGTGGCAGAGTAAGTCTGACCTCATTTCTTCTCATCCCTTTTTCCCTGTCATTTGCCTGCGAGTCACATTGTGCGGGACAAGGAACAGCCTTTGCATGCCAGGCTGAGCTGTGCTGCCTGCTTCCTGCCCTGCCCTCTCCTGGCTGCCTGCACTCCTGCAGCCTCCTGCTTGCCCCTGCCTGAAGGGGCCGATTCTCTTGTGTAGCTGAATTTCTTCCTCTCTGTCCTCCTGCTCCCCCACTAAAGCTAAGTTTCTCCCCTTCCTATGCTTTGCAAGGTTCCTGATTTGGCTTGTGCTGACTGCTGTGTTAAATTCGCCTGCTCTGGGCTTTTCTCCTATGTGTGCTTGCCTGCATGAAAATCTCCCTCCATCATTTGGGGCTTATCTCTGGAAGTACCAGTGTTTCAGCCCATCCTCTTGGGATGGGGGGCACACCTGGATGTTGCATGATCACGTAAGCAGCATCAAAATTTCCAGTTAAGCTCTGACCTATCTTCTCTCCAGGTTTGCGAAATACTACAAGGATAGTAATGACACTGAAACACGGACGCTTGTCAAAGCTTATGGCATTCGCTTTGATATCATAGTGTTTGGAAAGGTAGGGTGACTTAATTCTTGGAGTTCTTGTGGTGAGGGCTTTCAGAGATGCTGAAAAACACATTCATCCTTGTAACCGTCTCCTAGGCAGGAAAATTTGATGTAATTCCTACCATGATTAACATCGGCTCTGGCTTAGCGCTGTTTGGTGTGGTAAGTGACACTGTCTGCACTCAATTCTGTATTAGCGCCTCAGTTCTGAGGATCATTGTCTTAAACTCTTTCAATCTCCACTAGGCAACAGTGCTGTGTGACATTGTTGTTCTGTATTGCATGAAGAAAAAATACTACTATCGGGAGAAGAAATACAAATATGTCGAAGATTATGAACTGGTAAGCATCAGTGATGGTAGAGTGAAGGCAAAGTTGCTTCCTCCTCTGACGCGGGAGATATTCTGAAACAGGATGTAGAAAGTCTGCATCAAACAGGGATTTTGAAGTACAGCTCTGAGGAAACTTTGTCTTCATCAGAGAAGGTAATTCTTACCTCAAAGCCTTTGCAGGGAGGAGCACTAGAAACAAATATTGTCATATTTCCTGGGCAGCCACTCTTAGGGAAGGAAACATATGTTCAAGAACTTGTCATGCTCCCACTGCACCTCTTTTTGGGGTTGCAGTCCTTGGCAGTTGCCTTTTGAGAGCTGCAGCTCTGTCCCCATAAAATCCTTCCTTCTTGGCTTTTGAGTGAACAGACCTGTGCAATGGGTTGGTATTTTCCAAGACCAGCATGCTGACAGCCACAGCTACGGCTCCCTCCAGGATCCAAATGATCCTTTTGGCCAGTAGAAGGATTTACTGGGGTAGTGGGGTTGCTTGGCTGGTGCTGAGGGTAGAGCTCGGCTCTGCAGCCCTGCGCTTGGTGGGAAAGTGTTGCTGCAGCGGGTGGATTTCTGATCAAAAGACCTTGTGGCGCTGGAAAAGTCTAAGTAGTGGAGAGTAACTTGACTGTACGAAGGGTTGTATGTGAGAGGAAGAGGGAGAAAGAAGAGTTTTTCTGGCAGAGAACTGTAATCTCTGATCCTTGCAGGGTGTCAGTGAGACATACGGAACAAACTCCTGACCTCCTGCTGCTACAGCACCAACCGCTGCTGTAAACTGCTGCTGTGAACGTTTCTCTGACCCTGCAGTGAGACCCACACCCTCTTTGTTGGAAGGAAAGGGGGAACAAACCTGAGAAAGGGACCTTCTTCACTATGCTTCGCTACTTTTGCTGGCTGGAGCCAACGCCCAGAGAGAAGAACTGGGTCTGCTCCTTGTCTGCTGTCTTTCCAGGTGAATTGCACTAAGCACATAGGGAGAATTGTGCTTTTATGCCCGGCCTCTGCACTGGGTAAGCCTGGGACAGGGACTGCCCTGACACTGCCTTTTCGACAGTCCTCCTTTCCCTCAGCTTGCCGGTAGCAGAGAGCACAGGGTTGCAGGCACAGATTCCTCCTTAGAGTGAACACGGCCCCTGCCGGGTCTTGCCTAACCTTGGGGGAGCAGCTCCTTGCTGTTGTCAAATCACTTTTCCTCGCCTTAACGGATCGTGATGCTTAGCTGAGCCTGTGCCTACTATTTAATCGTGTCTCCAAGCTCCAGTGGCCAACAGACTGAGACAAATTGGTGTCTAGTTCCATTGTTCTACGGTAAATGGCTTACTGCTTATGGAGTTTTTTTCTGTTTTGTCTAATTTTTATGGTACTACTTTAAAATTTACTTTCTTTTTAATAAAATATAACGCTCTCTTAGCCCTCTGGGAGTCCTGCAACCTGGGTTTTGCATGTTTATTTTTGCCCAGGGCCCGTGAAGGTAGGGTCAGTGAACTGTCTTCATTTTACACAGATACCAACTGTTACTAGAGAGCTATCAAAGCTTTTGCCGCTCAATTGGCTCAGCAAGAGTGCTGCTGCAACTACACAGCTTCTGCTCCACCTGGGTTCTCCTAACACCTTGTCTGTGGCTGTTGCACTAAAACTCTAAGGGAAAAGACTTGAAAGCTAGAGGCCAGGGTGGGTTAGCCCAGCATGGCCTTAGTCAAATGCTAGTACCAACTGCTCAGAACAGAGCTGTTAGTCCCTGGGATACCTCCCATGCTTTTTGCTACCACACCCAGACCCTGCATCTGGGCTGCTGCATTTAATGGGCTTACACCGTTTGACTTAAGTGAATTTGTTGGCTTTTATCTTCCCCTGGCCTTGAGCATCTCTGGCAATCAGACTGGCATGCAAGGTACAGCTCTTCTCTTTCTCTCTTCACCTTTTCTAGTGTTACAGAGACCTGGGACCTATTCCAAACCTCCAGCATCCTGGCTGGGGCTTTGCTGCCTTTTCTCAGCAGCGCAGTGGGTTTGCTACAGCATTATCATTTTGTTTAATTCTTTATTTGCCTGCTGTGGCTGAGCGCTAAGCTGCATCGCAACTCAAGCGGTGCCTTTCCAAGAGTCAGCGCTCTAGTCCACACCTGTGAATGGCTCAGTTCGGATTATGCAGTGGCTGGAGCCACTGTGGTCCTGTCCTAGCCCAAGATGCCCAGGAATGGTAGAGCACCAGACTTCACTAACACAGGAAAGTGCTTTCAGACTCCTCTTCCAACAGTCAAACTCTCATAGCTTGGTAAAGAACAGTCAAACAGGATAATGGTTCCACTTGATCAACTAACTCTGAGTTTTGTTGCATGTCATTTATTTCAACTTGTACAGAGAAGCTGCGTGGAAAAACATTTAGTTGGTTGTTGTTTTTTTTTTTTTTTCTTAGGTAATAATTTAAACGTGGTAAATACACAGTATTTAAACCTGATACACCTGATAAAGTTAAATGCATAATAAAGGGGTAGGAATGAAACACAAGCCTCAGTCATTAAACAAACAGTATAAAAAAATCAGCGATAGTTCAGGACCTTAGAAAAGACACAGATCAATTGCCTGATAGGTAAGGGGGGACCACTGAGAAAAACTGCTGAAGACAAGAGGCCTCGTTTCCCCTTAGCACTTTCTTATGTGCTTTCAGAGCCAAAAAGGCTTAGCATCCAGCATTAAGCCTACAGTCAGCACTGGGCTTGCCTGAAAGGAAGGGAGTTGGGGAAATCAAGCTATAGCCCAGTTCCAAGGCACAAGCAAAATGTGTGCTTCACTAGAAGAAAAAAAGATAGCTTTACTACCAAGGAACAGCAGCCGGGGAACTGGGCAGATTCATATATACAGCTTCTCTAACAGGTCATGCATTTAGATAGATCTTCCTCACACAGCCACGCTTTATGCTTTCAACAGAACTAAGCAATGAGAAAAATCCACATCGAGTTTCTTTCAGAAACATGCATTTGGCTGCAGCCCTACCGCAGCTGGCACTGAGAGACAATCATTTCGGAGAGCACCATAGCGAAGTGCCGAGCTTTAGGACGCTTACGAACCAAGCCTGTGCTAGCCGTAAGACGCTGATCTACGGCAGTACCTGAGGCCCAGCAGCTATGTGGCTGGGCATCGAGGAACCGGTACAGCTTACTCCACTCAGAAGCTGTGTTGCACCTGGCAAACCCCTTTGGTAAGCGTAAACCGTCCCGCTAGGCACCTGACAAATCACAAACCGGCGATACGCAGCACAGAGCATCTCTACAGCTCACCGTTAACAAAACACACCACACACACGACTATGCACCAGCTATAAATAATCAGATCCCCCCCCCCCTTTTTTTTTTTGGCAGAGCAAGTCCATTTTCAAAGTTGGAGAACCAAGCTGCACGCGCTTCCGCAATGAAAAGTCGTGTTTGGGAAAGGGGGAGCACCCAGGTTACCGGTTTGGTTTTCCCATAGCTGAAGCTGCAGGCCTTTGGCATAGCCTCAGGCTAAAACGGGAGGAGAACAGTGCGTGTCTTATGGCTCCAAACTCCGCAGCAATGCTCCTAAACCACGAACCGTCGTCGCTGGCTTTGGAGAGGGGCCGGCAGCACAACGTTTCGGTAATAAATTGCGATTTAGGGGGAGCATTGCTTCAAGTGATCGAAAGATGCGAGGGGCAGTTGGCGTAGGCACCTGCGCGCTTGCTAATGCTACTCTGGCTTTAACAAAGACCCGTCCTAACCCGGCCAGGTCTGACTGCGGCAGGGCCAAGGACCTCGGTGCTCTGCTGCTGGCAGTGCCCAAGATCAAGGAAGACAAGGGGACAGTCACTTCCTAAAGGCAGGGCACCCGTGGCAGAGATCTTACCATGAACCAAAATACTTGGGTCTCTCCTAGTGCCTTCTTCCTCAGGGCAAAGAATTATGCCTTAGCCGTCCCTTCCGTGCTTGGGACATTCGAGTCCTCCCCCTCTTTCAGGTACGCCATCACTCAAGGTCACACACATTCAAGTGCCTCATTCAAGGTCACACGACCACATCAGACTGAGGAGAGGGCAGACCTTTCCCCTCCCAGTCCCACGCTCCATCCACAAAACAACTGTACTTACCGTGACCCCTTTCCTCAAGAAAACCCCGGCGCTCCTCCAGCTCACCCACACTCTGTTCTCCAGCTTTGTCCAGGCACAGAGAACTTTGGAAAGTGAGTCTGGACACCGGAGTCTCTCCCACCACACGATAGATTTTTTTTGTTTTTACAAGCACCACAGAATAATCAGAGTAATCTGACTGAAGGTGAAAAAGCTCTTCATAAGAAACAATCCATTAATTAGGTATACACTTAATTTACTAACAAGCCTCTGATCCACAGGCATTCACAAATTACTGGTAACGAACTTGCAAAAAAATACATAGCATTGGCCCCAAAACCCCGATTAAGAGTTTGGAAAACAAAAGTTTCTCTGAAAATTACTAGCTAATCCAAGTACTTCATCAAGATCTTAAATTCTAAGCAAGCCCTAAGTCTATACTTAAAAAATAGCATAAGTTGTATTATTTTTAATTGTAGTAAACCATGTAATGTACATGGAAGTGAAGGATTTTACCCTGAATTTTATATTTAATAATATATCTACCTAGATCAAGTAAAAGATTTAGAAACAAACTGTTTTTAGTGCTTTCTCTGCTGTTCAAAACAAACATTCAGCTAAACACCACCTTTCACTCGTATGTCTGCAGCAAAAATAGTTCAGACTGAACTTAAGCCCTTAAATACCTTTTCCTTTCTTAGACCGAATACTCAACTTACCAAGTCCTAGTCACACCAAGGCCTTAGGAAAGGCATTAATTACCTCAGGAGGTAATTAACCTCACTTTCCAAACGACCCGAGGATGCTGTTTAATACAACTCGGCTCACAAAGGTAGGCATTCTTTAAAAAAGCTGAAAAGGTGAGTTTTTGCTTTGTTTCCATGCAGTTAAAAAGGTGTCAATTAAAAACAAACCAGAATGATGAGAAATAGATGCAACAAACATTTCCGGCAGGTGGTGAAGTCTCAAAGTGCGCACGTGTAGTTTTGCTGTTGTGTGTGCTTCACCCTTCTGCGTGTGCCCACCAACTATGCGATGGGCATCCAACACTCCTGGGACGCTGGCGTTAGTCCCCGGAAACTATTTGGCATTAAAACCAGGTAAAAGCGGTTCCAAATGCATTTTTGTTTGACCGCTTTTTTTTTTTTTTGCAAAGCAGTGTTGCTGCCCAACAGGATAGCTCACCTCTCCATCAGCCAGCACCTTTCCAAGAAGCCAGCAGTCCAAGGGGCCGGAGATGTTCGATGTTTATGACAAGTAGTCGGATGTCTTATAACATGCTGCTACGTAAGCTCTACATCCAGCACTATACCGAAATAGCGCCATGTCATGCTGTGTTCGGCGTAGGCTCTGTTGATGTCGCTCGTCCTCAGCTGCACACTTTACTAACGTGCCCCGGACCAAGTTGCTCAACAGAACCGTGAAGTCGATGTTCATGAAAGAAGTTCCTCCTCTCCCACGTTGGGCAAGTCGTTGCATTTCAGATTATCCTCGCTGCCTTGCTTCCTGCTTTAAGAGGAAATAAAAACAGTCACTGAGCGACTCAGAAAAAGGCAAAGCAGACGACGAGACACCAGCATCTGCCCCTTCCCCACCACGGGACCTCTGGGACCCTGAGCACGTGCCATGTCCCCCCAGCTCCCCTGCAACAGGCTTGGGAACACCATAAAAAGATGCTTTTCAGCCCAATGGAGGGGCAGGATACGCTATGGCACAAAAATCGTCCCACTACGGGTCAGGCAGAGTGTGTGCGAACGTCCCGGTCATGGCCCCACGTGAAAGATTTGAAGCCCAGCTCCTTGAATTCTCCTCCTGTGCTTTGCAGCGATTTCCAGAGCATTAAGACAAGCTGCAAATGTCTTTTTGGGCCAAGGCGAGGCGATGACACTTACGGCAGCAGGTTCCCAGGGGCAGACAACGACCGCTCCTCCCTCCTGCTCCCCTCGAACGGGTTCCCGAAGGATCGCTTCCGGATCATCGTTTTAACCAAGATCTGCAAGACCAGATTGGAGCCTGTCAGGGACACTTTCCTTTCATTCAAGAGCGACAGGAACATCCAACCCTCATGCCCAAGTAATTAAAAAAAAAAAAACAGTGAAAACAAGTCAAAATTCTCTTTACCAAAAAAAAAAAAAAAAAAAAAAAAAAACCAAAAAAAAGAAAAAACAAAACATGTTTACAAGTCTCCAGCTGCTTAATACAGGGGTTGTATCCTGGTCTGAAACCCAGGCTGCAACAACTGAACATGCAGATGAGAGCCACGCTGGGTGTGAGAGGCTGGAAAGGACAGCAAAGCCAAGTCTGGGAAGATTTTCTCCCCCCAGAAGTCTGTGTTACAGATTACTGCATCCAGTACCTGCAAATTCCCAGTTCCCCGCGATTACCTGGCAGAAGAATTCGTTGGAAAGGGAGAGGGGAAGGAAGGAACCAGCACAATTTTGCCTTTATGTTTATAAAAGCCAAGCTGAAAAATTTGCCGCTTGTCTAGTTTTGGCTGCAAAACACAAAGTTACCCGGCGTCAGCTGCGATCGCAGACTGCTGGGAGCAGAGCAAGTGCCGGGGTCCTTCCCAGGCATCCCCCAACTTATTTTGCTGGTGGGAGCAGAGAACAACACGAGCAGCACTGGCTCCTGCCTCAGCGTGTGCGTCCCACTCTGGGAACCCCCCGGCTTCATTTGATATTGCTTCTCGTCCCTCTGTGCCTTATTTATCGGCTCACCACGGTGCCCCGAGAGCCCTCGCACGTCTGCAACGCGCGTGCCAGCAGGGTCCCGCGGGGGAAGGCATTTTACGCGAGAGTCGAAGCCACCCGAATCTCATGCTCCAGCGTTAAACGCCTGCAGTCGGATGCACAAAGATCAGGCACCGGAGGGTAATTTTGAAGAACAAATGCAAATGGGAAAGTACAAGATCTGCCTGGAGGCAGCGCGTTATTTAAGAGGCAAGAGTCGCAGCACGAGCTCGTTTGCCCTGAGCTGTGCTAAACACGCCTGGACTTTCAGTGGGGCTGGGAACACTGAGCCATCCTCTGCTGCATCGCAGCAAGTCACCTCTGAGCAGGAGAAACAGGGAAAAACCCCTCATTGATGGTGATCGCTTTAGAGCAAGATCTGCTTTTTCAGCTTGAGCGGCGCAAGGCACATTTGCATATCAACGTATCTGCGGTTGAAGAGACTTCTGCAGGGTACCGAAGCAGGGGAGAGCTCCAGAAACGGAGCCAGATGTGGGCACAGCCACGAGGTGGAAAAGGGGCTTCAAAGGGAGACCTGTACTTCAAAAAAAAAAAAAAAAAATCACAGCCTAGGTGACTACGGGCAGATAATGCCGTGCCAGGGAACTGCGAATGGTCGCTGTTTCCCTAGCACAAGGGCTAAGCAGGCACCCAAAGAAATCATTAGGTTCAAAACCCAAAGGGATTTCACTTTCCGCAGGGGCCAGGGGTACACTGTGGTTCTCACCACCACAGCGGATGGCAGAGAATAAAAATAAGAGCTTGAAAAGAGACGAGATGGATTCACCAGGAATAGCTCCAGGAGGGGGCTGGCACACGCCGTGGCCCAGATAAAATCTCCATCCCGGGAAGCCCCCGCAGCCCCTGCGGCCGGGCGGGCAGAGCAGGGCAGGAGCTCCTCGTGCCTGGCCAAAACACCCGCTCCCGGCCACGGGCAGGGCCTGGACAAGATGCTCTTTTGCCCTGAGCAAATACGGTGATATTTAGGCAGCCAGCTCAAGCATGGAGACCACTGACGGGTCCCTTTGGGACCACTCTGAAATGTTCCCCTGCACCACAGGGTACGGCCACCTCCAGCGAGATGCTGAGACCCACTCTGGCAGCGCCTGTTTCCGAGAGAGGGAAGGTCTTTGCTCTAATCCTGCCCAACGCTTCTGCCCTCCAGCAGCAGCCTCCGGCTGTTCGGGACCATCCCAGGAGGCAGCGTGGGCCCCGGTGTGCGTCCACAGACCGTCGCCTCCCTCGTACTCACCACGGTGGCCAGACTGGGGATGTGCTTGACCGAATTCTCCACCTCCTCCTCCGTCACCTCGACAAGGGTGCAGTTCTCATCCTCCGTGGGCAGCAGTTCCGCTCCATTCTTGGTGACCCAAGGGTGCAACTTCAATTAATAACACAGCCTGTCAGGAACGATTTCCTCTTTTTCGTAACTCAAACAACACAAGCCTGGCAAACGCATCTCCTCGCCCAAGCTACGGCCCCTACGTGCTCCTGAAATACCAGGGAGCAGGGGACAGACGTGCCGTCTCCCTGGGGAGCCAGCTCACCCCGGCGCCGCTGCGAACGGCTCAGCCTGGAGCAGAAAATGCCGCGGTGTGGCTCATCCAGAGCCAGCACTGGCCCCATCTCCGCAACCAAAAGCGGTAACCTTGGTGACCTACGGCACTGGGCATCTCAGTGGGTTTTAGGGAAGACGACCTATTTTCACTCTCATCTTACGGACGAGAGTGCGCCAAGAGGCAGGAGCGATTTATCCCATACCATATGTATGAGAAGAAGTGATGGGGAGACCCACCGAGCCCTAGTCTTGGACCTGAATTAATCCATGACAAAAGGCAGAAACCCCTTTTTCTCCTTGCCCACGCACCTGGCGTCTTGGGCGACTGCAGGAGGAGCAT
>NW_010528758.1:0-4391 GCF_000687285.1 Phaethon lepturus | reverse complement strand
TTCCCCCGCAATCCTTTCGCCCTACCTTAGTCTCCATTTTCTCAGCTTCTCGCCCCTTCCAGGCTCCCACAGGGGCGGAGGACCAGAAATCTCCTGCGAAAGGCTGTTGCACAGTACTTTCCTGGTAGCAGAGGAAATACTGTACTCAGGGGATTTCCTTTTGCCTTTGACTTCCGTAGGCACCAAAGGTCCCAAAGCTGAGCAGGTCCCGGAGCAGGGGAAGGAGCTGGGACTTACCTGCCCAGGGGCCCTGGGCACAGGGGAGGACCTAGCCTGGCGCGATCAAACTGACTCCCAAAAAACGCCGAGCAAGGAGAACCCAACAGAAGTGAAGCCACAGCCAACACCAAAGGCTGGGTCAGTACCTTGATTTCTGGGACCGAAATCCTAGATTCGGGATTTTTATCCAACATCCGCGTAATCAAATCCTTCAAGAAGTCGGTAACTTCTGGCCTGGGGAAAGGAGACGGGAGAAACGAGATGGGGAAGGGGCTGGATGCTGCCTCCCTTCTCCACCCCAGCGCCAGCCACCGTGGTCCTTCCCAGGCTGAGTGGGGCTAGACCCCAGTCCCGGCAGGGATGCAGCTCTGGGTACTCATGCACCTAGGTGCCATGCAGCCCTTCCTCCCCAAACCCCCCAGGGAAGGCAAATATCCTCTTTTGGGGCAATCCGAAGCATGATCCCGCATGTACGGGGCTGGGAGAGCCCAATGCTGATGCCACGGTGGCTAAAACCCAACAGGCAGCAACGGCAGAGGTTAATCCGTTCCCTCAAACGCCTCCGCAACTTCAATCGCTCCTTCTTCAGCAACAGCAAACCAAGAGATGTTGCCTTCGCGTTTAACGCGAAGGAAGGTTTCCAGGGCTGAGGGCCAACAGAAGGGCTCAGAGCCCGAGTTTCGCAAAACCGCAGCGGAGCAGGGCCAGCCCCACCCAGGCAGCGCCTGAGAAATGGCTCAAATGAGCTTTAAAATAAGGGGTGAGGGGGTTGGTTTGTTTTTTTTGTTTGTTTGTTTGGTTTTTTTTTTGAGTACTTACTGGTCTGGGAACTCCAACGTCTGGGTCTTGATTTTATTGTGTAAACTCAGGATCCTTTCATCCATAAAAGGGCACTACCACGAAGAAAAAGAGCAATGAGAAAAGCAACGATCGCTGTTAAGAAGTGGCAGTGGGGTGGCCAGTCAAGCATCGGGATCTTGCAGGGTTTGAAGGAGAGCAAGGAGCCAGTTTTAGGGAAATACCAGAGGATTTCCGATTATATCGCTGTCTTCTTTTAAACGCAATGAAAATAACATCTAACTAAAAATGATGAAATTACTACAACAGCTCCTTTCCTAAAAATTCTGGCTGGGCACAGAATATTCTCCCCTGGGAAAAAGAGAAACACGTCCCTTTTAGCTGCACCCTTCCCACGGACAGGCAGAGCTTTCCCATCTCCACCCGCACAGCCCCGTCTCCCCTCGGTAATACCCGACTGCTGGAACAGGGGTGCAGGGTGCAAATCCCACCGCATACCTGGCACATGAGGGGCACACGCCAACCCCCCCCCAACCACCCAACGCTCAAAAATCAATCTCGTTACCTGCCCAAACACGAAGCAGTACAGCGTGATCCCCATGGCCCAGACATCCAAAGCCTGCAGAGCGAAGAAAGCGTAGTTAGATCTGTAACAGACAGCATGTGCAAGGAAGTGGGGGGGAGGAAAAAAAAAAAAATCAAATTGCTATTAAATACCTTTCCGGAGAAGATTTTCCTGGTTTCTGAGAGCGTCTCTGGGGCCATGAAGGCAGGGGTGCCCACCGTGTTGGTTAAGAGGGCATCGGCTCCCTTGAACTCGTTGCTCACTCCGAAGTCAGCGATCTTGATGTGCCCGTCTTCCCCCACGAGGAGGTTGGAAGGTTTAATATCCCGGTGGATTATCTTTTGGTAGTGCACTGCAGCCGAAGGAGAAAGAAGCGATTCAGCAGCAGCACCGGTCTGCGGCCAAGGAGCCACGAAGCCCCCGCATGGCTGTGAGCCCTTCTGCTACCACCACCACCAGCCCCAGCTACAAAAACCCCTGGGCAGTAGCACGAGCCGCCGGAAACAGCACCGTACACCAGCAGAAAGCCCAGCCCCAGGTGTTTAGAAGAAAATTTAAAAATAAGAAATCTCATCCTTTTTGCACAGACACTCACAGTATTCGATGCCCTTGATCAGATCCTGGAAGTAGAACCGAGCCTGGTCCTCACTCAGAGGTTTCAGGGTTGGGATTTCCATCACGGGGCTGCAAAGGCAACGGAGAACAGAGCTCGTTCCCCATCTGGATGCACTGAAACGGGTCCCGGAGGCTTTGCCGCTGGCCGGCCGCAACACACGGCCCCAGACGCAGGCACGTACGGGGAGTACGCGACTGTAACTGGGTTGGGGAGATGATACCCAAACCCGTAGGGGACCATGAACCTCCCCGCCACCTGTGCCCCGCGCCCGCCTCAGGTGGCCCAGCTGTGCCACCCACAAACCCACCCCACGTTCGTGCTTTAGTAGGTTTAAATGCGAAATTCAATACTCACCCTTGCTTCACCAGTTCAAACACTGAAAGACAAAAGAGAAGGTGATTATGGATCACTTACAGGCTAGAGCTCCTGCGAGCACCGCCTCGGCACAAAAACTCTAGAAATAATACTCTTTTTTTTTTTTAAAGGAAATGCTGTCTTATGCAAGGCACGTGGCATTCTGGCCGCTTCCGTTTCCAGTTAAGGGGATGCTGCCGACCGCCTTCGCAGGGCTGCGGCTTCAGCATCACGAAGCGCCCTCCGCACGGCACGCCGAAACCCTGCAAAACCGCGGCCGAGCCCACGCCGCGAGCAAACCTCTGCGCTTGGCCATGAAGGCATCGCACGCTCCTCCGCTAACGCAGGCTGAACATAAATGACGGAAAAGAAATGCCTCCTCCAAAGGCGTGGGTATTTACATCGAGCAAATCACTGCTGGCTGCAAGACAGGCTGGGAAGGAGCTCGTTTGTAGCGTGGGTAATTAACACGTGCCTTGCTCTCGAAGGCAAAACGAAGCTATTTTGTAGCAGCCCAGCTACTGAGAACGTAAACGCTGGTGAAGCATGCCCCGGTGTCGAACTAAAGCCGATGAAGTGCTATGAAGCGCTCCCGTCTCCTTTCGGAACCCAGACTGCATCCCGTTTGCTCCAACCATTGGAGGGGATTTGCTCCTCCAGCACGTCCAGGCCATACCCGCTCCAGAGGAGAGACCCAGCCCCGCACGCAGACGCCCCGAACGGGCCGGAGGAACCCTTCGCCCCAGCAAACCCCGATCGCCCCGACACCCCGCGAATGCCGCAGGGTGGTGGGCAGTTACCCATGTACAGGTGATCCTCGCTGGGGTCATCCAGGACCTGCCAAAAGAAGTGGAAAGGAAATTAAACAGCACCTAAAAACCTTACAAATCCAACACCGTGATTTTTTATTTGGCGGCCATCTCCGTTCTGCACCATCTGCACCAGTAGCGTGGTCTGCTCGTCTCCGAGCTTCTACCCGCAAGGGGTGGGGACAAAAAAAAAAAGAGGAGAGAGATGTAGCTGTACTTCAAGGAAGTAAATATTTAAAACACACAGAAAGCATCGTCTGATTCATGAGCCAAATAAACTCCAGCCTGCACATCCTTAATTCTGGATTTTTGGACCCTTTCATACAGGCAGTGGGTGGAAGGCGGGACAGCTGCACTGCAGAACCCACAGAAACACCAGTTGCTCCCCAAAACCCATCTGAACACTTGTTTCCTCCAAGGAAGCAACATTTTTCTGCATTTTCCCTTTCTGGGCAGGGAAGAAAAAAAAAAAAAAAAAATCATCTTTCGGGAGATGGGAATAAAACCCCCTTTTAAACTAGGGCAGTCACGAGTCTCCCGTAGGCAGGACGTGCCATGGCCATCCCAGCCCCTCTGCGGTCACTCCCGGCCCATCCCCGCAGCATCCAGGCTCCTTCATGCTCAGGGTGGAGTTCGGGAAGGGGCTGGCCGGCTCTCACCTCCACCAGCTTCACCACGTTGGGGTGGTCCAGCTTCTTCAGGATGGCGATCTCCTGGTAGACCTGTTCGATGGGCCCTTTGGGCTGCAGGCAGCCCTCGGAGGCAGCTTTGGCCCCGCGGGGCGGCGGGCGGCCTGCGGGAAAGGCAAAGACGGGGCGTCCGGCCGGGAACAACCCCCCGGGGTCCCCAGATCATCTCCCGCCCTAAAGCTTTTGCGCCACTTCCGGGGGAAGCCCGCCTGTCTCATCAGCTTCTTTTTGGAGAGAACCTTCATTGCCTGCAAGAGGGGAAAAAACGTGGGATTTGGGGCAAATCAAGGATGAAGCAGAGCCGGCGGGATGGGGCCGGCGTGGAGGCAGGGAGGGAGGCA
>NW_010528757.1:6020-6504 GCF_000687285.1 Phaethon lepturus | reverse complement strand
GGGCTTCCGGATAGTGGTGGCCGGGGGAAATTAAAGTGAGCGATAGTGACATGGTGTAGAATCAGGAAGAGAGAAAGTGGGGAAGAGAGTCAAGATTTAAAAGAAAAAAAGGATGGGTGCAGCCCAAGCAGGACGGGGCTCTGCCGTCGCCTTACGTGGGAGGGTGCCGTGAGGAAGCTGATGGCCGGTCTGGCCTGGGGTCATTTTCTGTTACGGGATGCTCAGGGAAATTAAAGTGAGCGATAGTGACATGGTGTAGAATCAGGAAGAGAGAAAGTGGGGAAGAGAGTCAAGATTTAAAAGAAAAAAAGGATGGGTGCAGCCCAAGCAGGACGGGGCTCTGCCGTCGCCTTACGTGGGAGGGTGCCGTGAGGAAGCTGATGGCCGGTCTGGCCTGGGGTCATTTTCTGTTACGGGATGCTCAGGCGAGTCTGCAGGCGCAGGGGGGGCACATTGGGGCGGGGGTCGGGTCGGGCGCCGGGGC
>NW_010528757.1:2879-5964 GCF_000687285.1 Phaethon lepturus | reverse complement strand
AGGGCTGCCTGGGAACGTGTGTGCAGAGCGAGCAGTGGGAAGTGGAAACGTCTCTGTAACAGGTAATGCTCGGTGACTAACGAACCCCAAATTGCCAACTCTGGCGGAGCTGGCGGAGGGTGGTGGGACTGGCAAGGCCGGTATCACCGTGGGGGACGGCTGGAGATGAGCAAAAGCAGCACCAGTGATCGTGGCGGAGGACCGGGGATCTAGAATCCCTGCTGCAGGGGAGAGCCTTGGCTCTTGCCACAACGACTTTGAGGTGCAGGCCACTAACCTTCGTGTAAGAGGCCCTGAAGGACAAGCTGGCTGGTCAGTCTAGCCCAGGGGCTGGTCACAGGCTGGCGCAGGAGGGGCATGTGTGCCTGGCTGTTCTCTGTGGGCTTGCTTAATGGCGCTAATGAAATAAGTGGTGATGCAGAGCTGGGGAGTCATAACAAACACGAGGAATAATAATATCCTAAGGGAAGGCCGGGGTGATCTGTGGGCCAGGGTAATTGGAGTAGCAGTAGCTGTAAGTAATAGCAAGCGCACTTAGTCTCGTGAAAGACCTCCCTCCGTAAGTCAGCTCTCCCCTACTTGTGAGGGGGAGGAGGTCGGTGTGTGTTAGTGAGCCTCCAGCCACCATCTGATAGAGCCGAGACAGCAGCAAGTCTGGTACCAAATGTGGTTTTCCAGGCAGAGGTGGGGATTGTACAGGGCACCAGCCAGGTTCTCGGCTGAGCATGGGGTCCCAGGAGGGTTTGCGGGGGGGTGAGGTCGCACAGGGCTGGCACGGGGAGGGGGGTGGAGAGTGAAGACCCTAGTTCATGCGAGGGGGATTTAAAAAGGAACCTGGCTTTGAGGTGGATCTTGATGAGGTCTAATGAGGATGTGAGGAGAGGACAGGGAAGAGAGTGAGAAACCTGCACGAGAGGGAGGTGGTAGAGGCTGGAGCTGCTGGAGATGCCCTTCTCCCCTTTTTTTGCTTCCCTGCCCCTGATCAGGGGAGGGAGAGGTTGGCAGGCACTCCGGTCCAGGGCTAGGCAGGAGGGCTGCTCTTGGCTTCGGTGGCTTGGGAGGGCAATCAGGTTTGACCCCATCTGAGCCCTCACTGCTGCCCCAGGAGACAGGATTGAGGCTCCTCTTTGCTTCTGCCTGGGGTGGGCAGCAAATGTCTCTGCCCTGCTGTGTCGGGGGCTTGTGCAGGCAGGGACCCTCTGGTCCGTGACCTTGACAGCCACTGCAGGCACCCGCACGCAGCGCATCCTCTCCAGCTCCTCTGCCTGGGAAGTGCAGGGAGGAGGGCTCCTGCCCGCAGGCTCAGGAGGATGGTGTGAGTCAATAGCTGACTCTGTGGTCCCAGACCGAGCACCTCGTGCTTCTGCGTGATATGTGACCTCATCCTTCTACTTCGTGTTCAGTCATTTTCAGCAGAGATGCCCAGCCACGTGTTCTGCCAGCGTCCCTGGGTGTTACAGCCTGTGTCCTTCCTGCCTGCTCCCTGTCCTCGGTGGGTGACTCCAGGGGAGAGCTGCAGCAGAAGGGGCAGGGGAAGCGCTGTGCCTGTGGTGACACTGACGTGGCGCTGGAGAGCGAGGAAGTGGTGAGCACTTGGGGAAGTGGAGGTCTGGGCTTGTAGCCTGCTCCACCAGTGTGATCCTTCTCTGTTCAGAGCAACTGCTGTCCCTGTCCCCTCCACAGTGCGTTAGAATAGGTGGGACTGATTTTTCTGTGGGATTTTGCTGCCAGGAAAAGACCTGGGCTGTCCTTGAGGGATGTGGCTGCTTCCCCATACTGTGAATGGACCTTGCTCTATTCCGCTGCTGTCGCTGCCTCGCTCTTTCCGAGGGATCCCTTGCGCGGTGGCCACGCAGGCTGCTCGCAAGCTGGTGCTGCTGCTCATCAGCACAGAGCAGGGCGTGAGACAGCATGTCTTGCTGAAGGCTTTCGAGACTGCTCTGTGCTCGTGATGGCTGTGATGAGCAGCAGCCTTTGGGTCAAGGTGAGCTGCAACCACCCAAATGGGGTGTGCAGAGGGCTGAGCGCTGCCCAGCTTGGCTCAGAGCTCTTCAGGCCATGGCGGTACCGTTGAAGGGGGGTTTCTCTCCCTATGGCGCAGCGTTGCTGTTGTCTGTGGTGCAGGGCTGATTTATCAGGAGTGAGAGGGAACCTGTGTGTACCAGGTGTGTCTCTGTCCATCGCCAAGTCTCCCTGCCATGTGGGTTGCTTGCAGTAATGGCCGAGCTGCATTTGGGCCCAGAGGGGCTGACCTGGGACCCCAGTGTAGCCCCAGCTTCCTCTGCATGGTGGGAGCGGTGCTGAGGTGTCTCTTCTCTCTCTGCTTCCAGCCAGGGGTGATGCCATGGCCGCTGCGAGCTCCAGCAGGGCCAGGGCTGGGCCGCCCTGCGAGAAGTCCCAGCTCTCTGTGAAAGGTGGGTCCCACTGCCTCGCTGGAGGTGGGGGCCAGGAGCCTCATGGCGGGGAATGTGGATTTCGGGTGCGTCTGGTCTGGGCATGTGCTCTGCCTGTGCCCCGGGCTGGGAGACCTTCCTGGGGGAGCAGGGGCTGGGGAAGGTCAGCACTGCCCTGCGTCCCATGGGTGCTCAGGGAAGTGGAGCGCCTGTCAGCTGGGCGCCGCTGCCTCCTCTCCCTGACTGCCTGCGGGACGTGGCTCCGTGGCCCTGCCAGGGCCGCGCTGGTGCTGCCGTGGCCGCGAGATGGCTCCCATCCCCTGGAGCTGCGTACCCTGGAGCTGCGTCCCCGGGGCAGGGCACCGCTGACCTGGGGGGGTGGCTGAGCTTCGCTTGGTGGGTGCCTCTACCCAGCGGCTCCGGCAGAGCCCCCTTGCCCTCACCGTGCTCAGAAGCCCTGGGGTAGGGTGGTGTCTGTGGGGATCGTGACACTCCTGCAGCCTTCGGGTGTGGGGCCAAGGTGTGGGTGAAGCTGGGGACAGGCAGTGGCTGGGGACTGGTGATGGGAGCACCTGGATAACAGGCATTGCTGCCATCAGGAGGATCGCTTCTCGCTCCCCCTCTCCCAAAAGCAGTTTGACTCTGTGGTGACTCGTGGCACCTCGAGCTGGCAGGGATGGGGCGGGGGGGGG
>NW_010528757.1:2334-2654 GCF_000687285.1 Phaethon lepturus | reverse complement strand
CCCGTTGTGGGGCTGGTGCTGGGGCCGGCCCGGTGCCCCGCAGTGTACCTCACTGTGCCGTCAGCTGGGGCCGCCCAGGTGTTGGAGATCTTTTCCCTGCAGACGAGGACACTGCCAGGGACAGCCAAGGAGGGGGGGGGTGTCTCCCATTGCCTCATCACCTTGCCCGCCTCCCTCTGCTCCCTGGCTTTGGCAGGCCTGGCACTGCCTGCTCTCTGAGCAGGGACGAGGCCATGGTGATGGCCTCCTCTGGTCTCTGCAGGAATGTCACGGCTCAGAGCCACTTGGACCTGAAGGTGTGGAGCTGCCATACCCTGAGG
>NW_010528757.1:1756-1996 GCF_000687285.1 Phaethon lepturus | reverse complement strand
CATGTGTGGTCCCCACAGTGTGCCTCGTGACAGCACCTACTGTATAAAGGTGGCCATTCAGGGCTTGGGCCGTGCAAGCGGCTGTGCGGGGCTGGAAAAGGCTCGCTCTGTCTTTTCTTGCGAGAGACAGACCTGGTATTGAGCAGGGAGAGGGGCCTCCTGTGCCCTGGGGGGATTTGGGGCTGGTTCAGACTCTCCCCCATGCCAGGGGCTGGGGTGAGCTTCTTCCCCTGGCACTGC
>NW_010528757.1:0-1719 GCF_000687285.1 Phaethon lepturus | reverse complement strand
GGGCAGCCCGCCGTGCCCCTGGGTGGCACCTTGTCCTGCCGGGACAGCGAGGGCCATGCAGGGAGCTGCGCTGCTGCTGCCGCCGCCGCCGTCAGCTCACAAAGCCCATGAGGACCTGAGTGTCCGCTCTGGCTAGCTGCAGGGCTGGGTTGCCTGTTGCTTGGGCTGTTATCAGTCAGCCTGCAGTGGGGGTCTCTGCCCCAAGGCACCCTCCTCTGCAGCTTTTTCTCCCTGAGTTGTGCAAATACCCTGCTGTGCTGGGCTCCGGGAGCTGCTGCTGCTCCCGCCCTACCTGCCTGCTCCTCTGCAGGGGCACAATCGGCTCTTTCTTTAGCAGGAGTCCCAGGAGGCTGTGTGGAAAATGAATGGAAAAGGCAACTGGCTGTTCTAGCTTGTCTGTTAACATCCACCAGAAAAAACGTGTCAGATTTTTCCTTCACACCGTGGGCTGGGAGGGAGGACTCTTAAAGCTGCAGAGCCTGCCCTGCCGGGAAGGTGCTGCCATGGGCTGGGGGCAGCTGGCACTGCCTGGGTGAGCGATGTGCTCTTGTCTGCCCGTCTTGTCTAACCTGTGCCCGCTCCCTCCTCTTCTCTGCGGACTCGCTGCGTGGCCTTTGCTGCAGCTCTGAGTGGGCCAGAGACTGCTGCCAGCCCGCCGGTGGTCCCGCGGGAGCCTGCGTCCCTGGGCGCCTGGGAGGCCCCTTCCTTGAGAGGGCTCCTTGCCTGTGGAGAGGAGGGGAGCCTGTTCCCTGGGCCTGCCAGCCTGGGGAAGTGCCTGGTCATGCAAGGGCCTGCAAAGGGCGTTGGGGATTTCAAGCCATCCTGAATCGAACGGTTAATGTCCTCATGCAGCCCACAACCCTCTGCCTGGGGATGGCAGCGAAATGCGTGTGCTTCTGCTGCTGGTGGGGCCCGGCCATCCTCTCCGTCTCCTGGGGAGCGCTCAGCAAGAGCATGCCTGCTCCTGCCGCGCAGCAGACCTGCTCTCTAGCTTAGCTGGGTTTGTTACAGTTTTGATGAGGTTTTCGGTAAGTTACTGATATGCGAGCGTAGCTGTGGCCTTCGGTTTATGTTCCTGTAGTTGTTCTACTTGGTGTGGAAGAACTGTTCTGGTTGCCCTACTTTTGGGCAGGGGTGTTGTTCTTGCTGCCGGTGACGTCCGTGGCAGCGCATGCAGGGCTCTGCCTGCCAGGAAGGTGGTGGAGCTCCCCCCGTTCTTTCTGTTGGCCCTCCTGCCAAGCACGCCTCGCTTCAGGTGGAGGAGTCTCGGCTCTGAGGCCTGGAGCCTGGAGAGAGAGCTCAGTGACGAGCCCGGTCGGGCCTGAGCTCCCAGGAAGATGGAGAGAGCCTGCTGGAGCTGACAGCCCGAGCTGTCGGACAGGAGCTCCTGCTTGCAGGCTCCCAGCGCTTCCCACCGCCTTGGCAGGCGCCTCCGGGGCCTCTCCTCTGGCAGGCAGTGCCCTCCCGCTTTCGGAGGGGATTGGCCAGGGAGATGGAGAGGTGGGTAAGAATGGGCTCGATCACAGAAAATGAGCTGGAGCCTTCCACAGAGCCGAGCTGCTCCCAGGGCTCCGGTAAAACAGCTCATTTGCAATGGCACAGCCCCCTGCCCCGGCCCCTGAGCTCTGCCTGCTGCAGAGGCACCTCTTTGTTCCCAGGCTCCGGGAGCTCCTTGCCCGCTCCTCCCACGAGGCCCGAGGAACGTCCCCAGCCGGCCTC
>NW_010528756.1:0-11282 GCF_000687285.1 Phaethon lepturus | reverse complement strand
ACAGAGGCTCTTCCCGGCAGCGCCGTGCCCCCGCGGCTGCGCGCTGGGGTGCGTTCGCAGTAACGCTTTTGCCGAGTCTCTTTGAAACGCCCCTCCGCCTCGCGCCGGGCTGTGAACCTGCCTGCGGGTTTTTGGCGTGCGCTTGGCTCTCGCCTGCCTTCACGCGCTGTCCTTCTCCCCGGTGTTTCAGGTACAGCAATGATGTAACCTCCCTGCCCTTTCTGCTGGAAATCCTCACGGTGCTGCCGGAAGAGGTCCACAGCCGATCCTTGCGCATCGGAGCCAACCGCCGTACCGAAATCATAGAAGACCTGGCGTACTATTCCAGCACCGTCATCTCTCTGCTGGTAAGGAGACCGAGCGGCGACCGAGCCCCGGTCAGCTGCTAAAGAAGTTCACGCAGCTTCTTCTCCCGATCCACATTATTCCAGGTTGGATACGATCAAAAAGCTGGTCTGTGTGAAAACAAGCTGCTTTTATGTATTTCGGTTCCAAGCAGATCAAAACCACAGTCGGGTTCCTGTTGTCAGCACTGGATTGAAAATGGAGCTCGTTACGGCAATTTGATAACTTCCTCATCCTCGCGGCGGGGCTCTCCGCGTGAGGACCGCATTGTCTGAGCTGCCGGTACGGAGTGTGGTGTTCACGAAAAGGTCCTTAGTCTCCCGACTGCCGGATCAGTGCTTGGTTAGGACTGGCGTCCTGCACCGGCTCTGGTAGTTTTGGGTTATTTGATGGTTAAGCAAGAAATAACTTCAGCCCATTATGTGTGGGGGGGTGTAGATCTCCAGATCGTCTCTAGGTCATCTCTGGAGCCACACGTAGATCTCTTAGAAGACGGGCATTCAGGTGCTTACAGCTGTGGTTTCTCTCTCCTCTCACGCCCCTTTCAAGCCTCAGCACGTACCTCGCTTCTGACCGCTGTGATAAGCCGAGGTTATGCGTTTAGCTGCAGGTCGCATTTAGTCTTGGCCGAACGGAGAGACTGGAGCTGAATCTCCTGGTTCTTCGAAAGTTTCCTCATCCAGGGAGCGTGCTCTCTCCAAGAACGAGACTGTTGTGGGCCCCAAAACAGGGCGAGTTTGGGGAGCAGGGAGTAAGCGCTGAGGTGAGTTGCTTCAGGGACTGCAAAGAAATCTCCTCGCAGAGAGCTTGAGCTCCTTCAGCTGGTTGAGCTCAGCAAATGAGTAGCCAGCCTGACCCCGACTCACGCTTCACGTGGAGCGTGTGCCGTAGCCTCTAGAGCTGCCCGTTAGCGTCTGCCATTTCACGCTGCTTATCTAAAGAAGGAAAGATAACGTACCCTCGGCGGCGCGTATCGGGCCCCTGATTCCACCGAGCAGCTGGTTAATGTCACCGCGCTCCAGATGGAGCCGAGGTTTGGCGCGTTTAATTGCAGCGTCTCGTCAGCCCTCGTCTCTCTGCTCTGCAGCCCCGTCTTCCCGTGCTCGGCTGCCCTGCACTCCCGGGGTCTGGGGTCTCCCCCGTCTCTCCCAGCCGCCTCGCTCCGGCCCTGCTAGCCTGTCGGTCAGGATCCCTCGTTAATTGAGTTGTAGCTGTTGAAGATAGGAGGAACCTGAGGACCCTTAATACTTTATCCACGTGAAATGACCCGTGTTTCGCAGCGCCGTTGCTCCGAATTACAGGATCGCCATCTCCCTTTGCTGTTAGACTGTCGTTTAGATTTCCTTCTCATTGATGAGCAAAACTGTAGTTTTGCTTTAGTTTTAGGGGCTGGTAGTTCACAGGGCTTTAGTTTTACCTGTGACCATGTTCTCTTCTCCTTAACTGATACTTCTTCATGTCTTTTCCGTCCCCAGTACCCCTTCCCTCTCTGAATCCCCTTCTCTGATGGGACCCGACACAGATTCCACTCCTACTGATTTTCCTCTGGTTAGTCTGGAGAAGAGGGTGGAGTAGAAGTGAGGAGGGCTCAGTTTAAGTTCCCGTTCTGTTTCCACACTGCTTTTTGTGGGTCCGTGGTCAAGAAAGCCCCAGAGAGTACCTGGGATAGAGATACGAGCGTGGCAGATACTTCTGGTGGATGTGTCATGCTTGTGCAATGTCTGGCGTCGGCTCTCCCCGCGGAGGCCTGGGAAGGAGGCGTCATTTGCTGGAGTCACTCCGCTGACTCCGAAGGAAGAGGGATTGTCATCATCAAGGGTGTATCGGGACACAGATTTGAGCTGTGTCCTCCGCTCAACAGCGGCTCAGGTCTGGCTTGAGAAGACTCTCCTCCCCGTCAGGGCTGTATTTATCTCGGCAGAGCTCCATGCCGTTACCACCACAGCCCAGTTCCCCATTTCCGTGGGCTTAGTTGTCTCCGAACGAGTCCTCGCTCCCCCCTGAAACCCTTCTCACCTTCCTCGAATCCCGGCGCCGCGCCATCCCTCCCGGCTGCCTCCGGCCCTCCGCGCTCTTCCTAGCCGGTCTCGGAGAAGTCTGGCCGTCACATCGGTGAGACGGGAGACATCGCCTCGCTCCGGCGGCTCGCAGCCTTACTGGAGACAATGCGAGGCACCGGTCTTGGGTCGCCGAAGGTCGTAGCCCTGTCGTAAGGCTTTCTGTTCAGACTTTCCCTGCCTCTGCCTGGAGCTTTCGTGGTAAATCCCAGCACAGGCATTTCAACCACCTGCCTGAAGAGCGAAATTAAATTTTCTGCGTAGGATTCAAATGCTAAATTCACTTTCTTTAGTTACAAAATGGGGGGGTTAAAAAATTGTGCAGGGACTGTAATGAAGTACAACATTCTGCCTTCAAGAGTGAAGCGTCAAGAGAGGAGTGGGGATCGCTGGAAGCGCTCATGTGCAGGATTGCTCGGCCAGTCTAGGATTCCTCTCCAGGTCCTGCCTGTCCACCTATTCTTCCTTTCCCTCAGCCTGGCGAGCTCAGGGCTTCCTTTGGCGTTAGGTTTTGGTAAAGGTTGCTGTTAGGCGGCAGAAGCGTTGGCCATCGCTGGAAATGAGGGCTGGCTGCTGCCAGACCCGCATCCCCCCTGACGCTGCGATGGTGTGTTCGGGTCGGCCTTTGGGGGAGGTCTGACCCTCAGGACCCGTCTTCTCTTTGGCAGCCGGTTGTTTTGTGGTGAGGAACGTTAAATTGAGATGTGAGTGAGTTTAGGGATTTGGCACGTATGAAACTCGTTCCTGTCCGTGCTCCACTAGTCTGAGACAGTATTCTGCAGAAAACTGATGGGCTGGGAATGAATGAAAACCCTCAGCCTGCTCTTCTCACTTTTGTAACAGCAGCTGGAGTTGACTTGAGAGGTTTTTGGCTCTGCCCCTACATCTCACCTGTGCTCGGGGATGGGGCTGTTGGAAGCAGTCTGCGTTCTCAAACGTGCTTCGTGAGGACCTTCAGAGGATGCTCAAAGTCCACGTGCTCTCGAGAGGGTGTTCCTGATTACAAAACTGGTGTGGGGACATGGTCACCCTAGGTGGATGCAGAAGTCCCCTCTGCTGATGTGGGCATCCTTGGGTGTCTTCTGGTCAGAGTCCTGCTTCCACGTAGGTACAACACTGCTGGATTGCTGAAAGCTGTGCCTGCACTTGGAGGGATCACTGCTGACTGCCCCAGGCCCCTGTGTCTTGCTAAGATTCGTGGGGGAGTTCTTGATGCTAGTTGCAGAGACTCCAGGATGGCTTTCCAAAAGTTATTTATTCTTTTGCTTGTGAAATTGCATGTTGGTGTTGGGGTGCTAAGCAGATCTCCCCTGTCCTGCCGTAGATGACGTGTGTGGAGAAAGCAGGCAACGATGAGAAGATGCTCATCAAAATCTTCCGGTGCCTGGGGAGCTGGTTCAACCTGGGTGTCCTGGACAGCACCTTCATGGCGAACAGCAAGTTACTGTCTCTCCTCTTCGAGGTGCTGGTGAGTATTTCTCTTGGGAAATGAGGTAGTGGGCCTTGGCTGCCAGGATGACGTCACTTTTAAATCCGAGAGTGGTGGGGATTGACGCCCCTTTTCTGTGCGCGCCGTGCAGGTACGGAAGGTGAGTTTTGACCCTCCTGTCTTGAGTAGGAGCCCTCTGGGCTTTACCTTGGTCGGCGGCTCAGAGCACGCTGTCCCTCGCTGCTAGCAGATGGGGAGGAGGACGTTCTCTCTGCGCAGTAGCAGGTCTGTGCTGCCTGAAATGGTGACCTTCCTTCTGTACCGGTTGTCCACCTTGGAGGACAGTCGGAGAGCAGCAACGCGTGCCAAGAGGCCTCTTCCGGCTGCTGCTGCGGGTTCCCCCACGTCTTTCCCTGCCTCCCGCTAGCCCCGGGAAGCTTGGAGGACAGCGCATCAGTGACACCCCGTATTGGCTAGTCTCTCAAGGGTGACACCAGAAGAACGCTCAAGGGTTTGCTCCGCCTGCGTGCTCGCTCCTTAGTTCAGGATTTGTGGTGTGGGCACGAGGCTGACGGGCAGAACGTATTGGCAGAGCTTTGGGATGCAAACAAAAAAAGCACATGTGTGTGCAGCTCTTTGCGAGGAGGAAAGAGCCTCTCCAGCTCCTTCAGGATTATTCTTTCCTGCCCATCTTCGGTTTTGACCTGGAGAATATGTGTTCAGAGGTGAGCACCATCCCCTGTTCTCGGGCAGGCGTGAAAGACACCGAAATCCCTCCCGAGCAGATGCCCTTGCCTGGTTTTACTGAAGCCCTTCTCGGCCAGCCGGCTCAGCTATCCCGAGAGCATTGCTCCCAAGTGATTCCCCGCACCGCTTGGGAATTGCGGCTTTTCCTGCGGAGAGACGGCGGCTGGGGAGAGCCGAGGTCGCCGCTGTCTGCAGCGCGTCGGGCTGAGGCAGGGCTGCCGCAGAGCCGGCGTGCTGGGTCCTGCTGCGGTGCCACGAGCGATCCTTTCATCTCCATAAACGCGGCACTACACTCACCGGCAGACAGTACGTCAAGAAAAAAGCTCAAAGACTATTTAATCTTCTATTTATATCCGTTCTCCTTATTCCTACTGTACTAATCATCGATTTTGGAGCCTATATTAAGCAGATATCTTGTCTAGCTCAAGCAGGAGCCCAGTTCCATTTTTCTGTGACGGTTGCAAAACACTCAGGGCAGAATAGAAGCTCTAACACCTGAGAAATGGCTGTTTCTAGCTGTTGCCGTGGATTGCCGCTGCTGCCAAAGCAGGTGCCAGGAATTTGAGCGTACTTGGACTTTAAGAGAGAGTTTTGGTCTGAAACACGCGGTGCTTGGTCCTTGCTCCAAGCCAAATGGTTTTATGGGGCTCTGAGCAAAACACGTTTGTTCAGTGTGGTGCTGAAGTAAGTTTGCCATCCTCATGAGCTTAAGTATTGGTTCATTTTGGCTTTAAAAGTTGTATTCCTTCTTGAAGGAATTGCGTTTGCTTAATACTAAAATCAGGGTGGGTTTTTTTTCCCCAGATTTTCAATAAAATAATATTTTATTCCTTTTCTAATATTTTAACCTCCTGGAGGGTTTTTTTTTCCAGAGGTTTCTGCTGCGGCACTGCCCGGACCTGTGACCCAGCGCAGGGATTATCTATTCCTCCTCCCGTTGTTAAACAGGATCCTTCATTTGCATCTGTTCCGCCGTGCCACTTCAATTAACAGCAAACGCAGGCGGGAGAAGGAACAGGCAACGTTCACGCAGGGAGCCGGCTCCCGAGCCGTGCTGCGGCAGAAACCGTCTCCTCCAGGACACGGCGTTTGGCTTCACCAGCCTTTTTGTTGTGTTAATGTCGCTTTTAAACGGGGCGTTTTTTCCTTCCACCTTCACGTGGGTCCATGACTTGTTTTCCAAACGTGTGGAGATCTCGTGCGAGAGGACGCGCGGAGGCACGCGCAGAGTTCCCGCTCCTTTGTTTCCTCTCAGTGCTTCGCTGTTTGCTCTCCTCCTTGGTATGCCGGCCCCGTCTCCCTCCGTAATTGTGCGGGGCTCCGCGGGAGCCGTTAAAGCACCTGTTAAATCAGCCTCGCACAATCGCTATCGGCGTCTGCCGGGCCTGAGATCCACTTGTTCACCCCCCGGACCATCACGATGATAAAACGTTTCACGCGTGCTCGTGAGAAACCTCGTCTCCATCCGCACCGAGGACGCGACGATCCGTAGGGTCCCTTCCAGTTGAGATATTCTGTCGTTCTGTGACCCAGCCAGGGTGATGAGCAGCGCAATGTTTTATTTCCTTGGAACGGATCTCGCTTGGTATTTTGCCTCCTGCGTTTTGCCTCTGCCGAGGAAGACTCGGTGGGGTCCCATTGGGAAGAGGCAGTTTAAGCCTCAAGTGTTTGGGGTGGTAAAGCGGCACAGGCTTTGCAGGGCTGGTGGGAGCAGGTTGTTGGGAGCTGGGGCTATGCAGAAGCTCTACAAACTATTTCAGGAACAACAGAAGACTAGTTTTTCCATTACCATCTCATTTCACATGTAATCACCGGGCTTTTCTGCTCCTCGTTTCTTGCAGCAACAAGACAAGACGTCATCAAACCTCCACGAAGCCGCTTCGGACTGCGTGTGCTCAGCCCTCTACGCCATCGAGAACGTGGAGACGAACCTTCCCCTGGCCTTGCAGCTTTTCCAGGGTGTCCTCACCCTTGAGAGTGCCTATCACATGGCTGTAGCACGCGAGGACCTAGACAAGTAAGTGAACTTGCAGCCGTAGCTGAGCCCAGGAAGGAAGGAGAGGTACAGTAACTGTCACGCTGTCTGTCCGCGGTTATTTTTGGAATCCATGGCGTTTGCGTGCGGCACTCTGAAGTCTCTTATGCAAATAAGTATACGTTGAGCCAAGAGAAGTGAGCAGATGACTTCCTCGCCCTGGGCGCACCGGTTTGTGCTCCAGGCGCGCGCTCAGCTCAGGCTTGGGCAGAGCGTTAGGCTGTTGCCTCGGCTTGCTGGGGTGCTTGGTCTTCCTTGCAGTGGACAAAGCGCGAGGGAAGTGTCCGGAGGCGCAGCGGATGCGTTGTTCACCTTAAAATAGAGTTTAGAAGTGACCCGTTGCTCCTACTGCCTCCTCTCTGCAAACGTCCGTACCTGGCTCTGGTATTCCCAATGGGAAGAGGACTGGATGTGCCAGTTGGGTCAGCAGCTCCTCCTTCTAGACTTGCAAGAAACTATAGCCTTCGTGCCTTGATCGAGCACGTTGAAACCAGCGCTTCACGCATGTTGGCTGCTACGAAACATCGTCGCTCTGATCGGAAGTCCTCTGGTCGGCCCTCGCCTGGTTCTAGGCCGGTTCATGCCTATTCTCTTTTGCCAACATCGTCTTTACTTGAACAGTTCCCCAGCTGGTGCTTGTTCCCGGATGCGTTTGTAGGTAGGAGGCAGCCAGCCTTGAGTTTGCGTAAACAAGCCCAGCTCTTTCAGTCCTGAGACGGCTTTCTTTTCCCTGGCTGATCTTTAGTGCTCCCATTCCGAACTCAGCTTCCTTGGGCACAAGGGCCTGAGAGCTACGTGCTGCTCCAGGAGGGATCTCGCTCCTGCGTGTTGGCATCGTGGCATCCCTGTGTGCAGGCAACGCCTTGCCCGACGTCGCGAGGTCACAAGAAAGGCAAAAGATGTCAGTCAGCGTTTTGGTCATCCTGTGACTGACGAGTCCATCTGCAAGTTGTCAGAGGCGGACAACTTTTCCTGTTCAGGTTCAGATGGTTTTCATTCTTCTTCCGCGCAGAATCACGGAATCATTAAGGTTGGAAAATACCTCTAAGACCATCAAGTCCAGCCATCAACCCAACACCACCATGCCCACTAACCCATGTCCTTGAAATATATTGAGATACCGCCGCCCAGCTTCACCAGCGAACACCGTTAGTGCTCGCTCTGCCTTTTTCACGTGGCTGTGGCTAATGACCGTAGACAAGATCAGTTGTGAGGTGGATCTGGAATCTCCCTAGCACCAAACTGGTATTTCCTCTTCGACACAGCCTGCTAACCGCCGCGCTAGCCGACCGTTCCGCCCTTCCCTCGGCTGTGCTTTATCCAGTTTAACCAGCTTCTGTGTGACACCGTGCTCTCCTGTCCGGCTCCATTTCTCCTCTTTCAAAACGTTGCTGATAAGAATAAGGTGGGACCAATCTATTTACGGTGAACCCCTGTTGCGTTTCGCCCGCTTCCCTCCAACCGCTGTCTATTTAGAAAATGAGGTAGGGACTTGCTCGTGCTACTGAGGGCAGATTAATTGGCCTGTATTTGCCAGACCCTCTGTCCCGTTGCCAAATACGAGCACGTTTTGTGGCTGCGCAAGGTGATGGAAGCCTCAAGACCAGCAGTGAAGGTGTAAGACGGATGTCTGGTGTCTGGTTTTTGACTCCTGGGACAGCAGGTAGCCAGTCCCCGCTCCTTCCACCCGGAGGTAAGCAGATCTTCGTGTCTAAAGAGCCTCCTCACTCTTCCTGCCTTCATGCCTCCTGCTCGGCCACAGGATTGAAAACCGAGGCATATTCGCGTCGTTGTAGCTGTGCCGCAGACCTTTCATCGTGCCAGTGTCTTCCACCGGCCGTTCGTTAGGGCTGGAAAAGCCTGTGCTGTTTTTGTGACTCTCCTTGGCAGGGCCTGGCACTGGTTTGGCTTCTGGCAATTCTCGCGTGATCTCTGCTCTCATCTCGCCTTCTAGAATCCAGCCGTCTGCTCTTCAGTCCTCCTCCCGCCAGCCCTTCGGCTGCGCGGAGGCGCTTGGCTCCCGGACTTTTCCGATGACTTAGGTTCAAGAGCTCAACAGGCACCCTCCTCCCCTCGTTTCAGCTTGGGGCGCAAAGTCCGGATAACGTGGGCGCCTTGTACTCGGAGAAGTTCCCAGCCCCTGCTGTGTTGAGTGAGATTTCCACAAGGGAAATGAGTAGTTCCTCCTCAAAGTTAGCCCTTTCGAAATCCAGGATTGTAGTAGCGTCTACAAATCTAATAGCGTCCCTATTTATCCTTCCGTTTGAGACCAACAGAAAGAGTCTTCAGTCGTCAGGCGTGTAAAAGTTTGTTGTAACATCCTCTCTGCTTGCCAAGATTGACTTTGCAGTAGCATCTTTTCGGCCTGAGACTTGCTGACAAATCCGAAAGCTTTCGTCTGCAGGAATCGCTGGGGCACGCTGCGATTAGCAGCGTCTGCTCTCCAGCACCCCTGGGCGCTTCCAGGTATTGTATAAAGGTGCTGCTGGCATCTCGCCGTGTTTGATCCGCTCCTGGGGATACGCTGCGGAGCTGGTGGGTTATGTAAGGCGTGAAGCCTTTTGGGATTTAAAAAACCCCCCAAAACCCAAAAAACCTCATGTGGGGGACTCGCCGCTGCCTTTAAGAGGGGCTTTAGGGTGTGTTTGCAGCACATCTCTGGATGCGTCTTGCTTTAGGAGTTCCTAAACCTCTCCAGAACAGGAATACTAAAACCAAAGCCCGGGACTAACGGCTTACCTCACGCCTCTCCCCCAAATCCCTCATCTGAGGTCGTTTTCTTGGTGAGGAGCAGTCCTTGGTTCGATGCCGTGCTTGCTCCGTCACCGCGCTCTGGCTCCAGGAGGTTCGCTCTCTGGTTCCGCAATCTTAAAGCGGAGTGGAGCTTGTATTTTCAGCCACTCAACGGTTTTTGTCTCCAGGGCAGCTCTGTTTTAACGCAGCGCTGTCCCCCGTATCGGCGACGGGACATCCTGGCTTTATTTTGAAAAGAGGTTTGTGTATTTGTCTTCTGAAACGTGGCACCTTCCCGGTGCTGAATTCGACTCGAGCTGTTTTGTAGCGGATGCCCTGTGCCTTGTCGCCCGATGCTGTGGGTCTGGAGAGGTTTTCTCAGATGCTGGGGGCAATATGAAAATTTCGTAAGGTTTGCTCATCGGAACCCAGTGTTTCCACCTGCTTCTGAACAAAGCCAAGTTCCCCCACTTAAGCGTTGCCCAACTGCTGACAGAAAGCTGAAGCAGAAGTTGGTATTTCTTGGACTGAGATGAGGCTCCGGGGCACGTTACCTGCACGGATCAAATCTCTCCCGGGCTGGGATATCTGTCCCCCTCTGGAAGATCTTTCTGACTTGTGCCCTGTTTTTTTTCTTCACCAGGGTGCTCAATTACTGCCGTGTTTTCACCGAGCTGTGCGAGACGTTCCTAGATAAAATAGTTTGTACGCCAGGCCAAGGGCTGGGCGACCTGCGGACGCTGGAGCTGCTGCTGATATGTGCAGGTCACCCGCAGTACGAGGTGAGTGAGGTTTACCCGTCTTCTCCTCACCCCGAGGAGAAAAAAAAACCAAAAACCTTTCTCTTCTGTCGCCACGTGGTCGGGAGGCTTCAGCTCCTGGGAGCTGCCGGCCTTGGAACGCCCGCTCTGCGGTGCTGAGGCAGAGAGCTGGCTTAGCTTCCCTCTCCCGGCGCCCCGGGCACGTGAGACTGCGCGCACAGCTCTGACAGCCGCCTCTTCTCTTCCCAAACGTCCAACTTCAGTTAAGCCTTGCGGGGATCGCAGCGTGGCTCGTGGTGACTTTGTCCTCCAAGTATGTTAAACGCCGTTTTGCGTCAAAGCTCCCCGACCGTTCCCCGTTAAATGCGGAACTCTGTGTTTGGGATGCGGTCTCCTTTGAAACCCCGCGTTTGTTCTTCCGAAACTGTTCATTAAGCCCCGGCAGCTGATCCCTGGCTGACTCGTGTCTGCGTTCAGCGGGCGGAGGCTCCTTCGCAGAGGGGTGGTCCTGCTGCATCGGACGCGGGGAGTAGGCAGGTGCCCGCTGGGATTTGCTGGGGTGCGCTCCCTTCCTCCCCTCCGTCTTTAAGGTCCCACGAGGGGAGGGATGCCATCCCTGGATCTCCAGAACGGGGGTTTCCAGAAGGGAATCGGACCTGAGAAGCGGCAGGCGAGTTTAGCCAAGAAACGATGGCTGCTGCGATGCAACCTCGGGGGCTCGTTTACGCTGGAAAATCGTGGAGTAACTGGGCTTGGAGTCAGGCCTCCGCGCTGCTCGCTTGGCACTCGGTGCCTTTTTTGTCCCCTTTCCAGGTCTGTTAAGCTCAGTCTCCCTTGAGCATGACCTTGTCCTGTGCCAGGGATGCTTAGGAGGACTTGAAGCTCTGTAGCTGCTCCTCAAAAAATCTGCACTGTTTTTTTCTTTTCCTGCGATAGCCGCAGTTACGAAGAGGCTGTAGCAGCTTTGGAGCAGCGTCCCCTTTCTTGGAGATGTTTGCTCCTGCCTGGGGTTGCTGACCTCCTCGCATCGTTAGCCCAAGCCTGCGTGCACCCCGAGCCAGCCATCAGGATGGTTAGAGCATTACAGAATCACAGACTCATTAAGGTTGGAAAAGACCTCTAAGATCATCAAGTCCAACCATCAACCCAACGCCACCATGCCCACTAAACCATGT
>NW_010528755.1:1500-1951 GCF_000687285.1 Phaethon lepturus | reverse complement strand
GGCGCCTGCTGCCAAGCCCTGCCGTAAAACACCCCTTGCAAACAAACCAAATCGCTGTCAGGTTTATTCCAGCTCGAAACCAGCCCAACAAGCCCGGCAAAAAAAAAAAAAAATTAATAAAATAAAATATCCCGATGCCCTTCGGATGACTCGCAAGGAGCCGGGAAAAAAGAAACCAAACCGCCTTTCCCTTCGGGTAATGGCGTTGCTGAGCCCAGCCAAGAAAACCTCCACCGGGGCCCGGAGAGGACTTTCTCCCCACTGGGCTGATATTTGGAAAGGGGGGACCCCCTCCAGCCCATTTTCGGGGGGCCGGGTTGCAGCCAAAGCATCCTAGCAGCGATGCCAGAAATTCAATTTATTTTTCCCCGTGTGTTCAGAGTGCGTTCCCACCTCAGGAACGCCACGGCGGGGATTTAAAGACGCCCGAATGGCACCCAAAAAAAAAAAA
>NW_010528755.1:982-1209 GCF_000687285.1 Phaethon lepturus | reverse complement strand
CTGACTCAGCCGGGGTTGGGTGCCGGTGTCAGCAGGGCTGGGCCACCCTGGGGTGCTGGGGAAAAAAACAAAAAAACAAGCAAACAAAAAACCCCCCAAAACAGAAAAAAAACCCCCAAAAAACCCAAAACCAACAAAAAACCCAACAAACAAAAAAAAGCGCACACACAAAAAAAAAACAAAACCAAAAAACAATTCCAAATAAAATATCCCCCTCCTCTGCAAAC
>NW_010528755.1:614-841 GCF_000687285.1 Phaethon lepturus | reverse complement strand
GGGTATATATATGCTCCTGCAGCAGGATTGCGAGGCTGGAGGATGCTGCTCCGGCTCCTGCTCCCAAAAAACTCCCTGCACCTCCCGCGGGCCAGCATCCGTACGGTCCCCCCAAAAATAAATCCCTTAATCCCTCAGCCAGCAGCGTTTTATTCACCCACCCAAGGCTTTATTCACCCACCCAAGGCTTTATTCACCCACCCAAAGACGGGGGACCCTCGGTGCGC
>NW_010528755.1:334-560 GCF_000687285.1 Phaethon lepturus | reverse complement strand
ACGTCGGGGCAATTTGATCCCGCCGTGCCAGCGGGATCCTGCGGGTTTTTTGCACCGAGGACGCGGCTCTGGGAAAGGACCCCCGGGATATTTGGGCGAGCAAACAGCCTGCGCCCCTGCTTCTTCCTCACCCAGCGCCGCTGATGGAGCCCAGCTGGCCTCATCCTGCGCCACTCCCTGCAAAACGGGCGACGCCTGGGTTTAAAATGCATCCCCCCTCCCCAAT
>NW_010528755.1:0-215 GCF_000687285.1 Phaethon lepturus | reverse complement strand
CCGCAGAGCTGCGCCGGACGGGACGTGACGGGAACCCAATAAACCTGTTTTCGTGGGCGTGGACGGAGAATTTGTCAAGGAACGGGAAATATTGGGCCTTTAAAGAGGCGCGCGGGCGCGCGGCACGGGGCAGAAGCTTAAATGGAATGTATTGAAATATACTCGTCCCCTATATATCTATTTATTGAGAGAGTATATATCTATTTATTGAGAGC
>NW_010528754.1:27877-36351 GCF_000687285.1 Phaethon lepturus | reverse complement strand
TTGGACTCGCGTGGGAGAGTCGCGCGGCAGTGGAGCCCGCCACGCCACGCCACGACTGCTCCGGGCCCATCTCCCCACCTAAGGGGAGACGGATCTCCCGCGGGGGGCCCCTTCCACCCTCCCTCTGCGCCGAGAGCCGGGCGGGCGTGCCTTCCGGACCCTGCAGTTCCCGCTCCAAGGAGCGGGGCCAGAAGGGAAGTAAAAGTTCAAACAGGGAATTTCCTGACGCCTATCGGTGCGAGATCAAATCCTTCATGTCACAGTCATGTCCCCGCGTGAACCTACTGGCATCCGCATCTTCTTTTTTTTTTTTTTTTCCTCCTAAAAACACACCTAACCTTTGCCACTCAAAACTCAAAGCTATAAATAAATCATACGGGAACAGAAAGAATCAAGTGGGGTTAGTTGGGAGTTTAACAAAGCATGGAGCCCTTGCTGATTGAAAATCGGGAACCTTTATTCATTACAACTAATTTCACTAGGAAAACGGATCTACATTTGGTTGTGCTGAGTCACCGGATTAGTCCCACAGCCTCTTTTATTGTTGGGCTTTCTGTCTTGCTGTCAGTTGTCTTGGCTGAAATTTGTCTCCTCGTCTACAGCATTGCAAAGAGAAAATTACATTCAGCTTTCACAGGGTAATGAACTGAGGGAGCAGATTATGGCATCTGATCCGAGGCCTCTTTTTTTACAGCTTCTGATACTGCTGCCAGTTAATGCAGAGCTGAGATCTGAGCTTCCCTGTTCTTCCTTTCTGCATCTGCTGCTTAGAAACTGATCTTTCCTAAAGTGATGAGATTCCTGAGTTTGGAGGGATTTCTGGTTGTTTTGTTCTGTACTGGTAGGTTGTGGGGCAAGGTGAGTTGTTGGTTGTTTTTTAAAGACAGAAGTTAAGAGGAAATCCTTTAAAAATAAATCATACAAAGCCAAATTCTGCTCTTGTTTACACCTTGGCAACTCCGCTTACTTCAACACAAGGTTAAAAAACAAGGCAGAGTTTGGTCATAGGTCTTTAAACTTTCTCCTTTGCATGTGTTTACAAATCGGTTTGAAACATGTCTCTACTTAGCTATAAATGACTGATCCCTGAGCCTTGGGAGACACACACAGGGAAGAAGATAATTCCTACCGGAAAAACTCAGATGCACCCCCCAGCCCCAGGACTTCTCCTTCAGGGAAGACAAAAAGTGTGGGGAATAAAAAGGGAAATTTATTCCATGCTGTTCCTCCTTAGATCGCCCCTGATGGGCATGCGTGGGGAGAAGGGTCCACGGCACTTCACAGATACAAAGGCAACTTCTCAGTTGTGAGAGGCTGATAGTTTCATTAAACAGAATACAGATGGAGGTGGCCAGAGAGGGGAGGCAGCAGCACGAGGAAGAAAGGCTGGTCAGTACAGTGGCAGGTTTCCGCTCAGTTCCATATTTTATTCTTCCACATGTTAAAGTGTGAATGTAGCTATTTTATGTTCAGTGTGTGGAGGGAACTAAAGTCAAGTCTTTCAAGTAAAGTGGAAAGGTGGAGCATATTGAATTAAACCAGTTTGTTGGCCAAGAGCATATTTAGAGATAGCGCAGGTTTCCAGGAGGTGCTACAGGGCATATTCATGACAAATAGGCTTTACTGGCAACCAGCCATCCGTTTTCTTTTCTCTTCTCTCCAGAGGTTTTCATAAACAGGAGCTCTGAAGCTAGGAGTACTCCGACATCATCCTGATTCTGAATTTCTTTTGAATTTATTTGTGGTGAGTTCAGGGGGGTGATGTTCGCTGGCAATAGATTAATTCCTTTATGGAGTTGTCTATGACTTTTCTTTAACTAACATATATGTATTGAGAAACTTACCTGAATGTTTTTGTCCCAGTAGTTCTTCATATACTTAGGTAATAAGATTGGGGGGAAAAAAAGCTTTGGCCATGGTAGTTCTGGTTCACAATATGACCAGGTAAATAGAGGAACCAGTGCATAAAAGTTCAGTCAAATTATTTTAAAATCACTGACTTTCTTAAAATCCAGAAATACCAGATTTGGTAACGGGCTGGATTTAATTCATGTCTCAAGTTGACTTGCCTCATCCGTACAATGAGGCACTCAGAGGATGAGCTCGCAGGTTTCTTCACGTCGGCCTTTGCCTGCAGCCTGCCCGTCACTGGCATGCTGCGGCACTATCTGGGACTCCCTGCTGCCCTCCTGCGCAGCCTCTGCCCTGCAGCTGCCTGTAACCCAGGATTTTTTGGTATGCTCATATGTAACTGGGTTTCATTATCCTGATCATCCTTCAATCCATCTCCCCCCTGAGCTTCAGGGAGACACCATACGCGACAACTTTTCTGTTTAATGTTTCGCCATAGATTATTTCTGTGTTGACTTAAAAGTTTTCGGTAGACTACTCCATGACTTTTCCAAGCAATATAGCCTTTTCTTCCTGGAAACTAATAAATGGCTTGTTTTGCTTTTACTATGCCAGGCTGGATCTAGCAAGGCAAAGGCCAACAATCTTTGTTTTTTTCAAAACGTTTTGTCAGTAGCTCTGTAATCACCATTTCTATTCAGTTCTGCTTCATCCCAGATCAGCAAGCTTTAAAATACACAGGTTTTTGTGGGCAGAACGTTAAAATGCAGTCATCTGCACTTTCAGATGGATTTAAAGGTACACTTGACACTAAAAGGGAGCTGGAAAGACCTAAGCCCCTTATATTTCCATGATTTTCTCTGTTGATACGCACACTTTTTTTTTTTTTTTTAAATGCTTTTTCCAAAGCAGTTACACAGCACATGCTTCTGGCCTCAAGCAGCTTTTGTAGCTACCAAACATAAGTTGACTGTGTTTGTGCATCGGCCTCTGCTGCGGTGCCCAGTTAGTTGGTGTTGCCCCTGCTGGGACAGTCTAAGCAAGCTCTGCCGGAACACCCCGGAGAGGCAGCAGGTGCCCCTGTTGTTCCACCACGCAGTGCCTGCACTGAGCTTTCAACCTCCCATGAGACGGATAGTTCGGCCTGGACGGCACCAGCTGGTCCAACCTTCAGCTCAGTGCAGAGTCAGACCAGGGTGCTCAACGTTTTTCCCAGTCGGGCTTCATCCCCCAAGGATGGGCATCCCACCATGTCTCTGGGCACCTGCTTCAGTGCTGAACCACTCTGCATTTGAACAATTTTTTCCTTGTCAGAATTTTTTAGTCAAAATTTTCCTTGCTGCTCCTTGTGATCGTTGCCGCTGATCTTTTGCTGTGCACCTCTGTCGACAGTGTGTCTCCATCTTCCCTCTAACTCCCCATTATGTACTTGAAGACAGCAGTTAGGACTCCCTACCCTTTTAACCCTCTCCTCTCTAGGCTGGACAAACCTTCAACATCTCTTTGTACATTGAGCTGCTGAGAAAAAAAACCTTGAATTGTTGTCAGAGACACGAGTCGTGCCTGTTCTACTGAACTAGGTGCATGCCAAGCTAGTCGCAAGGAAAGGATTGTGTGCCAAGCTACGTCTTGGCAAGTCAACACGCATTTATTTGCCATGGGTACTACTCAACTGCATAAGCACATTTGGTGTTGGCAAAAAGCCTTTCCTGAGCCACGTTAAAAAGTGTAGCATGCACAAAGCCTTAAGAAATGGTAGTGTCGTTCTGTTGGGGGAAAAAATGTCGTTCCAATCCTTAGACAAGTCCCCCGATTTTGGTACGCTTATCTGACCCCGGCCCCCGGGAAATCTGGCACCGTATACCGTTTTATCACAACTGCCTCAGGCTTATAGGAAGGCTTTAGTCTAGTTCTCATGGATGTTCCTGTCTTTACTAAACAAAACTATGCCTAGGCTAGGATTACTTTCAGTTGTCAGCCTGAAAAGCCATTTTCTATACAAAACAGCAAACTGCCACTTTTTTTTTTCAGCATTGTGTGACACAGCCGCTCTTTAAATGTAAAACTGCACAGTCAGTGAGTTACTGAGTGGCAGGAGAGACTGGACTTTCCTCTCTCAGTAAGTAGATTTCATGCCCACACAGACCTAGAGAGCAGAGATCCCCCCAAATTTCTCCCCTTCTACAGGAGGAGGAATCTGTACCTCATTGTGTTTCAGCGCTCAGAGGTCGTTGGTATCTATCTCACTTAGAGGAAAGAATCAGTATAACCTGATAATTTGTAGGTTTGCATTCATGAAGGGTGGCTTTTCTTCTGTGTGCCATAAGCAATTGTAAACTCTTCCATGGAGACTCTGGAAAATTTACTTGGAATTTGCACTGAGTGGCTTAGAACAGAAGCCCAGCAATATTGTACATTATACAACCCTCTCCCACATACCTTAAGCATAAATGCTTAAATGGAATAGGTGCTGGGGATGGAGAAAAAGGGTCCATGTAACCACACTGTCACCACAGCATATGGCCAGGCCAAGGCTAAGGCGAGAGAAAGGGGTGGGGGATCAATAAAGTTTTTTTTAACTCATGGCAAATCCATATCTGTGTTGATGTTGTCAGTGCAACGCAGTGTTCACATTTTCAAACTACTGCCCTTCTGGTCGAGGAGTCATATATTAACCAAGTTAGCAGTTCTGCCAGGAAATAACAAGGATACCATGCATTTCAGCAGTGCTTTTCATCAGATCTTTCCTACTTAGTTTACAAACAGAATTAAGGAAGCCTCACAACATCCCTGTGAGGTAGGTGGAAATTCTTACACCCATTTTACAGGTGGAGAAAACAGGCACTGAGAGGTAAAGTGATTATCACAGCAAGTCAGAAGCAGAGCTGGAAATAAATCTATTATTATCCTAGGTTCACTGCTCTAGACACTAGAGAACACCAACTCCCACATGCTATCGTAAGCTAAGGCGCTACCTTTCTCTTCTACTTTCACCTCCTTTGGTGATTTTGACACTTGCATCTTACGCTCCTTGCGGAGAGCTGCATGATTCGTTAGTAATTTATTGGCACAGGGAGCCAAGGGGGTACACACACCTTTAAATGATCCAGGAATGGCTCTAACTGTCCAGTGACTTCCCCCTTCCCAAGAAGATAATTTTCCCTGTTCTTTACATATATGTCTATGTTTTGCTTAGTTATTTTTCAAGTAGAATCATACACTGAATCCACGGCTCTGAGGCTGTTATGCAACTTCACTAGGAATTTCTTGAATAAATGATGAAATTTGTCTCATTGAGAGGGAATAAAACACATTTATATGCTATCACATCCAGAAAGAGCAATAATCCTTTGCTCATCTGTAGGGCCTTACATCCAAGGATCTCCCATTCTATTACTAACACAACATAGCAAACCTCACATCATCTTTGTGAGATAGAAGATGATTCCCAATTGTACAAGAAGGAAGAATGACTTGCTGACAGTCCCACGGTGATTTCATTGCAGAGATGAGGCTGAATGCTAGAAGACCAGACTGTTAGTTCCCTGCACAGTTTGCCGAGAAGTGCTGTCTTGATGCCGTGGCTCATACTTGGTGGCTACCGAATCGCTAGCAGCCCGGCAGGGTACTTGAAAACTGGCTTGGGAAAAAAAAAAATAATCAACAACCAGTTGACTGGATGCAGGAGGAAAACGCTGGCTTGTTTCATTGCGCTGTTGTGATCCGGAGGAAGAAACGAGCTTTCATGTGGCAGGTGTGAGAGAACTACAGCATCCACTGAGTATGCTGCGTATCGTGCATTCTGCTGAGGCACTCCAGTGGAAAAGAATGACATTCTCAACTTCTGGTGGTTAAAGACTGGACAGCCCGGCAGCCACATTGTGAACCATACACCTCTGATTAATAAGCACTCATCTTAATTAGTCCAGTGATCTAATGAAAGTATGTCAGAGGTCAGGAACAGGGTTGGTTATTAAAATACCTTGTATGTAAAAGGACTTGTCAAATAATTAGAAGCCAACAAGGGTGGGGTTGATTCATCTAGTCCATTGGTATCTGGAAGGGTCAGCTGCTCTGAAGAAGGTGGAAGACACCTCATACCAAACCATTAGAGATTTTTTAATTTTTTTTTTTACTTATAGGAAAGTGTGTTTCCAGCCCCCTTCAATGAGTGGGCTGGTTTACGCTTAGAACCATTAAAGCTCTCTAATATCTTTCTGTGAAGAAAGCAAAAAGTAATAGATCCCATCTCATATAAGCATGGTGATTTTGCTGTTCATCTAAATCTTTGCCCTTGCTTGAATTCTAGTAGAGTATTGGGCACAGTGGACCCTTTTCTGCTGAAAAACATTGTCTTCCCTCAGTTGCCTTTTGTTTGTGTCACCTGTTCTCCATATTAACAGAGTGGATAAATGGTAGCCTCCAGATTCTCTCTCTGCATGTTTCTTCGGATATATTGCTTTGTCATATCCCTTCCTAAAACTGAGGAGGTACCTTCCAGTCTTCCTTCATGAGGAAGGACAACCTAACAGCCTTTGTCCAGGGAGCAAAGATTTTGACCTCAGGCTGCAAACCTTGGGAAAATACACAAGGCCCAAGAGGAGCAAAAGGATTAACAGTGTTAAAAAAAAAAAAAAAAAAAAAAAAGTGGCACCGCTACGATGCTGAAGAATCCCAATGCACCCTACAAACTTTCTACATATGTACAGCTTACTTCACTCGGCAGTGAAGCCCAGCCACTTCGCACTCCTGTAGGGCAGCTGCCTAACGAGGCAGGGGAACTCCACCGAACAGGTTGGCTCAGCGAGTGACTGTACTGGTGGCTGCCTGGGCTGGGATGTGGGGCAGCAGGACTGGGGGTGTGAGCCCAAGCCTACCCAGATCTATCTCAGACACCCATTTGACTTCAATGGGCTTGGAGTCAGCCCTGCTACAATGGGAGACTGCAGGGGGTCTTTTCTAGCTAATGGCAGAATGAGTTTTATGCATTATGCCAAAAACGCTTTTTTTCCTGACCTGGATTAGAGCCGGCCCTGGGAACAATGGGATGGGCTGCAGCCCAGCAGAAAGAATTTGCTGAACTGGCAGGGTCTGAGGTTTGCAGAGCAGAGCAGATGAGAGTGCATACCTGCGCTTTTCTGGCATGAGGCTCGGTTTTGGGGGGGACATAGCTGTTAACCTGAAGCTTTTGAACACGTTGCTGCACTGTCCCAGCCAAAAGGTGCTGCCATAGTCCTAAAATTAGAAATCCACAGACATTTAAACATTTGCAAGCACATGCTTTTCTACCTTTTGTAACAAAGAAAGATTTTGCTGAGGCTCTGAGAGTTCTGTACAGACCTGTTGGCACAAAAGGTCTAAATCATCTTTTGCAAGACCTTGTTTTACTTGAGACTTTGGCATTTAATAGAGAAGTAGACCACTGGATGGCTCCTGTCTGTCAAATTAAAAACAAAGGATGTCAAAAGGCGATTGTCATATCAGACTTTTCAAACTTGAACAACCAGTTTTGTATTTAGAGGTTTAAATAGTCACATAGTTAGCCAGACCCCTGCTTTAGGTTCACAGGTGCCTTCAGGACTCTGCACCTGAGGTTTGCTGAGTGCCTGTAAGTCTGGGAGATCAGGAACTGAGCACACATCAGGATCATGCCGTGAAGGCGTATATTTGGTTTCATGCTCTGGGGGCTCTAGCCGTTTCCTCCTTTCACAGAAGCCTTCCCACGCTTGCTTTGCTAAATCGAGTTTCAGATCTTTAAGTCACAAGACTACAAGTAAAAAATATAACTTTAATTTATTCTTTCCAGTGCTCTGAAATAGGCTGAGTGCTGGATGACCCTCTTGGGAGCAAATAATCCATCTGTGGGCATCTGCTAAATCCTAGCTAACCTGGCCCACCGTCAATGCCACTTGAAGAGCAAAAATATTTTTGGCAAAGGGAAAATATTTTTACCTAGCTCAGAGTTGCATTCACAGAGAAATTTGGGACATTTTAGCCGTTGTTTTCTGAATAGAGAGGGGAAATAGTGCTTACTATTTTAGGGTGGTCATGCTAAGCACAGAATGCACTTTGTGAATTAAATAACTGCAATTCCATGCCAACAGCAAAGGGGAGATCTGCTCAGCACACCATAGGTGGAAACAGAAAAAGAAATACTACATACAGTGGTTGATCATTCCTCCCCCTCGCTGGCTGAAGGGACAGATCCTCCCCACTTTCCTACAGAAACATGGAACACAAAGCTTCCAGTAAATATGTTCACAGTGGTGACATTTGGGTTTCACTGCTAGTTTAGGTTTTAAAAGACATCAGTTATGTGTACAGTGTAGGTATTACTGTAAGGAGTGAGCTGGCATGTGGAAAAGTGAAAATGTTCCTTTTCAAATGGACATACAGGGCAAATAAGGCACAGTTACCATGATAGTACCTTTCCAGTTGAGAATCTCAAGAGGAAATAATATTCAAATGGCCATTTTAGCACTTAAAAATATCTTTTGATTCTTTCTCTAGCTCTCCTTTTCTCTTCAACCTTTTCTTTTTCATGTGCTCCCCATATCCTATGCCTTCATACAGTCAAATCATCTGACCTGGCCCGGCTGCTGGCTTTACTTAGCCTGCTGAGG
>NW_010528754.1:24394-27846 GCF_000687285.1 Phaethon lepturus | reverse complement strand
TGTGATCGGTGCCGAGTCCAGCAGGTGCTGAAGGCCCTTCCACTTCGTCTCTCACCACCTCCTCTGCTTTCTTCACCCCTGGCTCCTCCTCTTCTTTTTCCTCCTGCTCTGCTCTCACCTTCTCTTCCGGTTCCTTCGCTTGAGCATACGATGGTAACCTCTCATCAAATGCCCTGGAGAGATCTTCCAATGGTCCCATCCCAATCTTCTCCTCAAACTCATTGAAGGCTGATGGAAGGGGACTGGGCTCAACCCCTACTTCCGTAAGAGGGAAATAGTGGGACACTGGCTTCTCTTCTTCCAGCAGCTTGTAGCCTTTGGTCTTTGGGATGGAGGGAACTGTGATGGCAGGGAGGGGCTTCTCTGGGACCTCCCCCAGCTGTTCCTCTGCTGGTCTTCTCAGAGCCCTCCGGATCCTTTTCAGGATCAAGTGACTGATCTCCACCAGGTTGAGGAAGAGGGACACGGAAGCCACCACTAGCATGAACATAATAAAGATGGTCTTCTCTGTGGGCCTGGAGACAAAACAGTCCACCAGATTGGGGCAGGGCCACCGCCCACAGCGGTAAAGGGGAAGAATTCGGAAGCCGTACAGGAAATACTGACCTACTATGAATCCCACCTCAAAGAGGGTTTTGAAAATTATGTGGAAGATGTAGGTTCTCAGGAGGGTACCCTCCAGGCGAAACTTCTTGGCTCCATCAGGGTTGTTGCCTTTGTTTTGATTTGGAGCCAGGGGCAGCTTCTCTTCATCCATCTCAGCTTGCTGACGCCTCTCAGCTTCCTCTCTCTCTCTCCTCTTCTCCTCCATGCGGACATGGTGCACTGCATGCCCAAAGTACATCAGCGAAGGTGTGGATACAAAAATGATCTGCAGGACCCAGAGGCGGATGTGGGAGATGGGGAAGGCTTCATCATAGCAGACGTTCTCACAACCAGGTTGCTGGGTGTTGCACACAAAGTCTGACTGTTCATCTCCCCACACTAGCTCGGCAGCTGTTCCCAGGATTAGGATGCGGAAAATGAAGAGCACTGTGAGCAAAACTCATCCCATGACAGTGGACTGCTCGTTCACCTGCTCTAAAATGTTCCCCAAGAAACTCCAGTCACCCATTTCTTACTGTCTAAGGAAAGAAAAAAGAAAGAGAATGACCACAAATTATGCTAAATTTAAAAGACTTCAGGTTTTCCCACTGATGCCTGTTGCTGCTTTCAACTAGTATTTCCCTAATATGCTTTGAGAACCGAAAGAAGGTTGCTTGCTTGCTTATTTGCCTGATCACAATGATTTATTAGTAGAAGAAGGGCCAGAGCAAACTGCTTACTAAATTCTTTTTCTTCCCTGGCTCTAAACGGGCAATTACTTTTCAGCCAGGGAGTATATTTAACTCCTTTTCCAGGTAAGAGTCTTCTGTGGTGCCTTGTAGGCTCTGTTGTGTGAGCCTGCTTAGATTTTGTGCATGTACAAACACTCGCCAGCAGTACAGGAGAACAGATTTGCCAGCGTGCAGCTGCAGTAGTTAGAAAAAGGAGTGAAGCTTTCAAGCACCCAAGCTCTTTTGCAGCAGAACCACACATGGGTCAAACAGATCTCGAATTGGTGCCCACCTTGCATCTACACAAACCTGGATTCCCTATAGGTTGCATATATTAATTCTACATTAGAAATCACTCTGTTAGGTAAGAATAGCAATTACAACACAATTACTATGTTAGTAATACTGTATAAGCTTAATAACTTCCATATATACTAGTTTTGCTATATAGTATGCATTATAACATAGTTATATGTTATAATATGTTATATGGTATAACAACATAGCTATTCAGCGTTATTGGGGTTATTCATTGTATCTGCTTCTGAAGTAAGTTGCCACACTGATATTGGAGGCAACCTGGAAAGAAACACAAAGGTCTATAACTGGGACCTAAACTACTATTTTCTCTCTCTAAAATGCCAGTGATGCTATCTCAGGCTAACACAGAGCTGGAAGCCACCTACAGATATCCTATTGGAAAGCTAAGAAAGTAGTCCATTTTCAAGTAATGCAAGTTAAACATTACATCTGTCATTATTTTTGCATGACAAGAAATTATTCCTAGGCCAGGACTTCATCCTGCATATCCCAAACTTCCCACTATATAGTTTTAAGCAAAGAAAAAAATCTATGAATGAGAGAAATAAAGAGGAAACTGGTTTGGGATGGGCCGATTTAACACATCACAGCAGTCTGAAGTCTCTGAGGAAGGCAGAGTGTTACAACAATCTAGAAAGACTGACTTACGGACCGTAACAAGTGAAACAGAGAACATTCATAAAATAGCTGTTCACAGGGATCTGGAAGTTCATCTCTTAGATACTACCTCCATCTATAGTTTCCTAAATGCACACACACATACACAAGTGCTGGAAAAAAGGCGGCACAGTCAACAGCATGGAAATCTGAGTATCTAAACTTCCCTCCTCCTTCAGGTACCGCTGGGATATATTTGTAATGCCATATGTTATGACACACCAACGCACACCAGTCTGTTTCAGCTACTGTGTGTACGTATTCACACATAGACAAACGCACAAAATATTGAGAGTTCTATGGCTCTGGGGGATTTCACAAATTTTCAACCAAAAAAATTCTTCTGGTGTCATTTTTCTAAAACAAGATGGACTCGTTTTCCTTGCCTTCAAACCCTGTAAAATTTTAACCCCAGACACCGATGTTAGAAAACGAACAGAACACAGTCCCTCAGCTTGCACAGGCACCTTGCATGCGTAAGCGGCAAACACGTAATTTAACCAGCGAAGAAAATTACTACTTTCTCAGTCATTAAAGTTGTGTAAAAGAGTGAGGTAATGTCAGCACTTACATTAACAAGTCTAGCAGAGGATTATGCTGCTTACATACATTATCTAAACTGATTTAAACATTCTCTTTCTGCAAATTCACAGAGCAAAGTACACCCGACAGTAACCCATCATGTGCAACTGTAAAAAACAGGACTACACACAATATAAACCTCATTGTCCCCCAGGCACCACAGTTAACCCCATCCCTTTCCTTCTTGGCGAGTCACGCTGATACCCACAGCTACCATTTGAACGTTTCCACTGCAGCACGCAAGAGCGACATTCTAGATGTGATAAACCTTATCATACAGAAAACTCACTGTGCAAGAGAAGGAAAAATATTTCCTGTCTAACCCCATCAAATGTCCCGCTTGCGGCTTGCTACATTTGGCTAAGCTCTTCCTGAGATCACTTCCAAACTAGGCTAGTTTTTCAAACTAGCCATGACCATCCTCTCTGTTTTCTGCAAGTGAAGTGGTTCGAGGTTGCTCAATCGGTTCAGCTGCAAGCAACAATTTTGGCTGGGCTGCAGATGAGTGGTACGACCAGTTCAAATGTCTAGGATGCCACCTGTGAGCTGTCAGCCCCTCAAGTCTCAAAAAAAGGT
>NW_010528754.1:2259-24363 GCF_000687285.1 Phaethon lepturus | reverse complement strand
TCTTGCCCTTAAATTGCCTGTCATGAGGAAAAGAGCAGGAGACTGCCTAAGCCCACTCAGAGTCAAGAGACTCATGTTCTTAACTCACATGGGCTTGTTGCAAACCCCCACCCTGCGCTTCCAGACGTTGCAACCTGAGCACACGACCAGCGAAAAAGACCGTATTAGGTTAAGGACGTTGAGCAAGCAACTTGCCGCTGTGAAAGGCTCCACCGAAGAAGTGTGTCCCCCTCCTCTCTTGGCACTCTGCAGGGAAGAGTGAACTTTTGTCTCTCTTCTTCCCTACCCTAAAAGTCCCAATCTTGTCGCACGACTGAGCAGATATGACTGAATTGGCTCTGATGGTGGGTTTTAGTTGCCCTGCAATATTTAAGCTCCGAGCCAGACGGCTTTATGAAGTGAGTGACAGTTAGTGACGTGGGGAACAATAGGGAGAAAAAAATAGAGAAAGAGAGGCAGAGACACAGAGAGGAGAATACACTGAACACGAAAAAGCCGAGGGGGGAGAGGAACAGGCGACAGGCAGTGAAAACCTAATACATGCATAAATGGGAGTTTGCACAGTTAAGCAGGGACCGAAGCATCTCTGCAATTCTGCCATGGTTCAGCACAGCTCTGTGTGTGTCCCCACTTGCTAGTCCTTAGGTGTTGTGGTGTGACAGGTGAAAAGGGAGTGCCAACATCTCTGATGGTGGCAGAACTAATTAAATTAATTCGTTACCCTACACCAAGCTCTGACAGCCAAGTCGCGTTGCTGATTTCCAGCACAGGCAGTCATTGAGGTACCGGGTCTGTATTTGGCATTGCCAGATACTTTGCACGGCTCTTTAACATCTTTTACCTGGAAAAAGAAGTATTATGGGAAAACAAGATCATCAGTCAATATTAATCAAAGCTGAGAAATACCAATTTTACAGCCTTGCCTTTCAGAGTCTTAGTTCTGCTTAGTTTTTCCTCCAAATGCATCTTGCACATGCATCAAAAATGTCTAAACCAAACTGTTTTGTTAAGGAATGTAGCCAAATTCCAGCAGCCCAGCAAACAGGAATGTTACCTCAGGCACATTCGCCTACCCCCAGCCATCTGCAAGAATGCTGGAGAGCCCACAGGAGAAAAAAAAAAAAATCAAAGACTCAGTAATGCATCCTACAAGTACAACTAACTGCCCTGTGCGTTTTTAGTATAAGCCAAAGAGTGTAACTTTATTCTGAGGTGCTATTTTTGTAGTCTTGCTGTATGAATTGCTCAGAATGTGCTCTTGGTGCTCAGCTCTGAAGAAAAAGAGGATTACTGGAAGCAAGATCTGCTAAGCAATGATACAGATACCAGGCTCACAAAGTGATGAAGCAGCAAGTAGCTCTCCTCTCTCCACATGCAGACTCAACACTGAATTTAATTCCCCAGAATGGCATTGGGAGACCCTCTGGCTCCAGAAAAGCTGTCATTTGAATGGGATGTTATAATGTGAGGGCCACAAAATTTTGTGTCTTCAAAACAGTGGTTTCAGGCCTCTAGTGTTTCTGGGATTTTGTGCCCATGTAAGTTCAGAGCCTTATTTCAGAGCTGTTTTCCCAACCAGCTTTCAAGCTGAGTTGCATAGCCCCAAAGCCCAAAGCACAACTGCAGGCAGAGATTATGCTTTTCAAACTGGATTTCAAAAGAGCTAAAGGATAAGTGAGAGATGGAAAAGAATCGTATTTTGCAAGAGGGACCAGTTTGGAGACACAAAAGAAAAATCAATCCATGCAGTTGGAATGGAGGTCATATTCTGAACACCTTAATAAATCACTCTTTTAATAGAGAAGAAGTAGAGGTCTGTACATGACATTTTTCAGCCTGTGCTATGTATTCCCTTGCTATGTAAAGCATGGGAATAATCTTCCCGGAGAGAGGACACACAGAGGAGAAGACACAAGTCCCAAGAACATAAGTGAATAAGAAAAGGCACGATTTGATCAACAAGAGGAATAAGGACAGCAAGGAAGAGTAAGGAATATCTTAATTGCTTTGTTTTGCTGTATGCTACTGAGATAAACTAGGATTAATACACGAGCGACTGGTCATCACTGCCACCCTCATCCCCCTCTCTGGGAAGCAGTAAGAGAGGGAGGACTAAATGATACCACCAGCAGCTGACACCTTCAAAGAGTGCCTGCAACCTGGTGCATCACAGAGGCCAGATGGTTCAGATGTTAATCTACCCACCCCTTCTCAGACTGAAACTGTCTTTTTGGAAAACTCAGCTCTGTCTGAATGTGCATATGCCTTTCTGGGCCTTATCTCTCTAACACAATGAGCCAAACCCCAAATCTGGTATGTAACTACATGGCTGTAGTCCATCTCTAAATTACATCCAGCTACTGTCAGAGGCATTTCCCATTAACCTTCTATCTGCCATTTGCAAACACTACCCAAATATCAAACACTGTCTGGCAAGTTGCAGAACAGCTTGCAAGATGCAGCTGATGCGGAAATTATATTCAAGTCACTGATCATTGGGTATATGTTACCTTCATCTGAATGATCAGCGTGACTTTCTTCGCTGTCACTAGGGTGTAGAGCCTTTAACATGGGGCACACTGAGTTTGCTGGACATTTCTGGTTTGGGGAAAACCACATAGTCCTTTCAACAGGATGCCTTTTAAAAAGGCACCACTGAGCTCTGGGCCAGGTTCTCCAGCTCACTGAGGCCTCCTCCCCGTGAAGAAAATGGCCACAGAAAATGGCCTAAATGAAGATGGCCAATGTACTGGGGCTACACTGGGAAGTGGTTGTTTGAGATGGGGATAAAGAGGAGAGGGCAGAGCAGAAGAAGAGCAAGAAGGGGACTTGATTCTCTCAGGCATCAGGGTAACGCTGGAAGTCAGGGCTGCCTTTGTAATGTGAAAGCAATGGCTGTGAAAGAAAGGAGTAGAGACCATAAAACCAAAGGTCTAGAAGACTGGACCTCACATGCAGCATCCAACGTTTGCTGAGTCTGCAACACTGACAGTGCCAGACTGATAACGGCCAACACTTCCAACGTGCGTACCTGGCCCAGCATTTACACTCTCATTAGGCAACCTGTAGAAGTGCTGATTACTTCCATCTCCAAAAACCAGTCCTAGAAATAGTAGCAGCTAATGAGAGTAACACTGTTACTCACAGTGACTTTTTCTTGCCTTCGGGACCTTCCTTGCCTTCAAAGAGCCACGGACATCACACTTTTAAAATGTTATTTTCTTTGGAAAGAAGTTTTCTTCATTGCTGTCTTTCTCATTCTTCAGCTGCTTAGAGGCTGGTGGCTGAGCTCCCATCTTCGGCACCACTGAGACTGTGGAGTCTCCACTGCAACTCAGCCTTTTGCTAAGAGACTACGAGGTCACTTGGGGAATGTGGGATTTTTCATTCCAAACGGATTTCCAACACAGACATGATGTCAGGACAAGGCAGGGCCATGCTATTGAACAGCTCTGTTCATGCATGATAGCAGATTGTGCAATTATATAGTGCACAACCCTGGATAACGATACTTCTCCCTCAAACAAAGTTATCTTCTCCTGATCTGCTTAGCTAGAAAGTGGCACATGCTTCCTGTTCTTCCGCTGAACACACAGACTTTTCCCTCATGGCTGAAGCTGAACGCTAGATGTATTCAGCCTCCCTACAAGAAGCTGGGAGCTTTACCCAACGCTCTTGTTTGCTAGACGCTACCCAACTTAGCGAACACCTGCTTTCTAGTGACACGTGTCTCCGTCCATCCCAGAGCCAAAGCGATCTATTGGTCTGATCGCTGGGACCAGAGTCTCCCAGATTTCATCTTCTCTCTGCCACCTGCTGGTCTCAGAAATCATTTAAATGTAGCTAGCCCCAGGCAAACTGTTGGGCAGAGCTTGCCATGTCCCTGCAAGACTATCCACATCTTGAGGGCAGAGCTCTCAGATTTTTCCAGGACTCTCTTCAGAGCCCTCCAGGCACTGGGGGACATAAATTGCTGGGGAATACATTTTGCTAGGGAACTGCAAATAAACTGTAAAGAAGAGAGAGGGCGAAAGGTATAAAGCAGGAGGAAGGAGGGAAATCGGGGAAGTATGTAAGTGACAGGAAGGTTTGGACAAGAACGCAGAAGAGGTTGAGGCAGCGTTGGATTGCGCTCAGCCCCAAGTGGAGGATAAATACTTATGGGAAATGTGTTTTTAATTTAAGGGATGGAACAAAACTAGATAATGAATAAAGATAAGCAGGGCAAAAGTGGAATGTCTTTCAATTTTTATTTAACTTAAATGCAGTTATTCTCTGAAAATTACTGTTATAAGAAGACCTAGGGAATTACAGGCCGGTCAGCCTAAGCATGATACCTAGAAAGATACTGGAACCAATTATGAAACAGTCAATTTATAAGTAGCTAAAGGACAACAAGGTGATAAGAAACAACCAGCAGGGAGTTTTGAAGAACAAATCCTGTCAAACCAGGCTAATTTCCTTCTTTGACTAACAAAGATAGTAGATAAGGAGGAAATGGTAGATATAAAATACCTTGAATTCAGCAAGCATTTAGAAAACACCTGGATCGCCAGCTCCCAGAGCAGCAAGCAGGCGAAGCCACCGCGCAGAGGCTACACAGGTCATAATCAAGGACCATAATCAAGGGTAATTATCAGGGCTTCACTTTTCCAGCTGGGAGGACCGTGTCCCTGAAGTTCTGCCTCCAGGGCTGCTCAGTATTTCCTTGCACGATTTGGACAACAGACTAGAGGACAAAACCGAAAGGATGACAGCTGGGCTGGGGGGGGCAGTCCCTCCTGAAGGCAGGGGGGCTGGGGCGATCCAAATTTGAGAGGAAGGTGAGACACTGGAGAGCGGGGCTGCCCTCTGCAGAGGTGACTGTACCAAGACAGAGTTCGGGAAAGGGGACTGCACAGACACCAAATGTGCTGGTCCAAACTAGGTCGTAACTTTTTCAGCAGCAGCGCGGTGAAGAAGGAGCTGAGGTGGGAGCAAACGTGAGTCTATTAAGTGAAATTCCCGCAGAAAAAGACAAATCTCATTCCGAGATGCTGTAAGGGGTGTTTTGTGTGTATAAGGCAAAGGAAGCAATTATTTTGTGCATTTACTTGGTACTGCTGAGCTCTCAGCAGGGATAGCGTGTCCGGTTCCAGGCACTACATTTTACAGGAGATGTAGACAAATTGGAGAGAGTCCAAAAAAGAACAACAAAATGATAAGAGATGCGAAAAAAACATGACTTATAAGGAATGGATAAAATAACTGAGTTTGTTTTCTCTAGCAAAAGAACAACAGGAGGGGAGGCATGATAACAGTCTTCCAGCACATAAACATTTGTTATAATGGGTGGAGAGACTAAGCAGTTGTCCTCTACATTCACCAGAAGTAGAAGAAGAAATAATCAGCTTAATTTGCAATAAAAATGATATAGCTAAACATTACAAAAGCACTTTGCAACGGTAAGAATGGCAAAGCACTGCAGCACACTGCTTGGGGACGCTGTAGAATCACAGGAGGTTTTTATGAAGAGGTAAACAAACATCTGTTAAGGATGATCTTACCTCATAAGGAGGAAAACAATCAGGGGGGAGAGGGAGGCTTTCTGAGGTCTTTGGCCCTGTAATTTTCTGTTTGGCCAAAGACCTAGAGAAATCTCAGAGAAATATTTTCAGTTTAAAAAAAAAAAAAAGTATCTTGCCACCGGTTGTCTACACCAGCCGGTGTAATGCTGAGCTGGGGAGATACCAGCTGAGGTCTGGGAGCAGGTTTGCTGTGTCAGCAAAGCATCCCACTTGAGCTAATTATCTCCTCTCTGGAGTGGGGCTAATTAGCTGGGGCAGCATGAAGCACACTGGTGCTATGCCGCTTCCCGTGCTGGTGCTAGCTCACCCCGGGGCTACCAGAGGTATCTCCACACCACCCTGCAAGGAGGGCTGTCCTCGGAGAAGCTTCAGGAGGGTCACTGCGCTGTTCTTTGACTTCAGTGATGACTCTGAACGTGCTGCAGATTTAGAGGTGTTTTCTCACCATAACCACATTTCAACCAATTTGTTCTCTTCCTATAGTAACTGCACGATTAAATGCCATAGCTCATTTGGGGTGTTTCATCTGGACATTGACGCTAAACGTGACAAACGTGGCACTTGCAGTACGAACCTCATTTCTCGCTCAGTTTAGCGCTGACCTTTTCCAGAGATGCTGATTTTACCTGAGGGCAGGAGAAACAAGAGCCACCCACCTTGTCCCAGTACAATTGCTGGAGTAGCATCAGCAAAGCAGAAATAGGGCGCAAGCGCTGCCGAGCTGTCTCTCGGGCTCCTGCAGGCTACACCACTAGCGGGCGGTGTCTTCTCACTCACGCACGGTCCAGCACCCGGGGAGGCCGAGGGATGCTGTGGCTGAGAACGGAGAAGGCACAACGTCTCTGTTACGCTGTATCTACACCCTACCTTTCTCTTCCCTCAATTCTTAAACTTTTTCTGCAGGTACAAAACTAAGGCAAAGCAAACACAGGAAAGTCACGGTGAGGCAGTAATACCTATTGTGAATATGATTTTTTTTTCAATAGTACTTTTGCAATGGTAAAAGTGGCGTGAAGATCACTTTCATGTCATTGACTTTACCTATAGAATCAGTGTAAATTTTGTTGACAAAGCACTCTTTTTCCTAGTATAATCTGTATTTTCACTTGAACCTGTATCCCTTTTCCAGGAAATATTTCTCATGTATGCCAGCTGACCTGCATGATTCTCCCATTAATAACAGCATGGTAAATAATAAAAACTGCACAGAACTTACAAAGAACACCTAAGGCAAAGGACATGAACTCTCACATGTCAAAGGTAGGTGCTCTGGTACTGCAGCGGCAGCACAAACAGGGCGAGAAAGAGAAGAATACTCTTTTAACATATGATTTCATGGATCAGCATGATTTCACTTAAAACCTTAACAGGCTATTTCTAGAACTGCAGATCTTTACAACAGTGACCTGGATAGAAATTCTAAGTTCTCATGCCAGTGCAGATGCTATTTCTGAAGAGGTGCACTGGGAAAGGGCCCAGAGCCTGTAGGTAACATGTAGCACATGCATTATGGAGCCACCATATACAAAATGCCATTCCTAGGTCCCTGTATAACCTCCTCTTACCTGTCCCTTTCTCTGCTCCCTACCTGGAACCTACCACCTGGCCAGACATGGAAGTGGAGCACGTCAGCTGGAGGACATCACTGAGAAGGTCTGAGAATACAGGCACGCTGCATCCTTAGCTGGTCCATGGACTCACATTTCTCACTGCATATATTCTAGATTACGGCCTTTCCACCACTGTTGAGATCTTCCTCAGGGAAACAGATTAACTGCTATCAGCAGTTGTGAGGTATCAGGGCAGTTAGGGAACATGTTGCCTACAGCCATCCTGGACTACGTGAAGTGCATCCAGGGAAAGCAGTGGCAAGCACCTGATAATACTTCTGGTAATAATTAATTGCTCCAGGCTTGCCAGTAAAAGGGCGGCTAATAATACCTCCCAGCCTCTTGAGGGGACCTCTGTATGTTTGTTTTATCAAGACTTTTTGTACAATCTCTTAACATCCTCAGGCACAAGGAGCTGGAACGGACAAAGCTTCTGAAAGATCTGAAGAAGTGGGTATGTCTGGAAACATCCCATGTTACCTCACTGGCCATGAGGTTTGTTGCCTTCCAGTTTCTGATGGGGGCTCATTCCCTACTCCTTCCTCCCTTCTCCCAGGCTCTCCTAACACACCAAGGCCTGCCTTGCTGAGTGGTAGGCTCAGGGCTCTCAGGAGCGTTGTCACCACCCACTCTCCACCTTTATCTCCCTGCCCACATTTCCACACCACGGAATGGCGTGGTGGAGGTGTGCTGTGCGCGTATGAGGCATGGAGGTGGCCCAGGAGAGCTCACAGGCAGGACAGAGGAGCGGTGGGGACAGCAAAACAGGCTGTCATCCGTCTGCCAGTCCCCAGAGATGTACGTACCTGCCGTGCACTTTGGCTGACCTCAGCTTCCCATTTCCCACAGCAGAGCATGTTCCCAGCCTCTCTAGGGAGGACATCCGTGGGGACGGTTCCTGTTTCCCTGCCCTTTCAGTCATTTGCCTTCCTGAGCCTGATACGATTGTTTCTTTGGGCACAGTGTAAAGATGCCAGCAATGAACGGAAGCCTCTCATGCCTCAGCAATTTATTAAGAAAAGGAGGTTATTGAACTTGGAAGCTGTTGAGCCAGCCATCCTCTTTTCCTGATCAAGAAGACAACCCGTCCATAGATAAATCATCCATCCAAAGGTCTTCAGCATTCCCTGAGACAACCTGGCCTGAAACTAATGAAGAGCCGGACAGACGGAGGCAGGGATTATTTATGTACAGACCTGCCAGAAAACATAGGTGGTAGGGCTGAAGGTCCCAGAGAGACCTGTTGTTTTGGGGTTTTTTCTTCATTATTTCCAGCAAACTGCAATCCCTGTTACTGCTCAGTGCATATGATATTCTTAACCACAATATGGTTTAAACCATTATCAGGGCCCTTGTAAGAGAAGCATTAAGACTCTTTGGGCGTCCCCTGTCCGGGGTCAGACCTGGCAAAACTTTCAGCAGCTACTTCTGTGGCAAGTCCCACCGTGGCATAGCAACTGTCAGTTGCTTTTCCACATGTCCTGCACTACAAGGCTCCATTCTTCTCTGACTGATAAACGCTATCATAATGAACGCAGCTATTACTACAAATAAGCATTGGAACAGGCTGCCCAGGGAGGTGGTGGAGTCACCATCTCTGGAAGTATTCAAAAAATGTGTGGATGTGGCATTTTTTTCAGGACATGGTTTAGGGGACACGGTGGCGTTGGGTTAATGGTTGGACTTGATGATCTTGAAGGTCCTTTCCAACCTTAGTGATTCTGTGAAATAGTTCCTCAGCAAAATACAGGCATGCGTTTTAATGGCCCGTGTCTCTCCAGTCCCTGAAGTTCAGAAGTGAGGACATGAACTCGAATATTTCTGTTGGCCACCCTGCTTTGGCCCAGGGTGCAGCAGGCTTGGTGGACTTCTAACCCCTCTGCTGCGCATCAGCTCCACTGACCAGTGCTGGGTGTATTCAGCTGCAGCCCTGGCTCTTCCTTTACAAACGTGTCCTCCTTTACAGAAGCACAATGTAGAAGTCAAGTCCACTCTAATACATCCTCTTGACTATGGCATCCCTTTCCATTTTATAGTCATCAAGACTTTGCCTGCCCAGGGGACTACAGCTATAAGACACTGGAAAAGATGCTGGGATGGTTTGTATGACTGAATGTTAAAATCAGTTGCTATAGCCCTAAGAAAGACTGAGTGGGCAGAAGTGGGGTAGAAAGAAAAAGTATTACCTGCTCACTTGTTTGTGGTTTTGAATCACAGTTTCCTTGTTAACAATATTCAATATTTGTGAGTCGGTGTTCTAGTAACTGGATTGATGATTTGGGTCTGTGACAGATAGATAACCAAGTGGAATATGGGAGCACTGGTTATTCAAGCACTAACCAAATTAAAAATAAACACAAATTATTGCTTAGTTTAACACATGGTCATGTTGCTGACTCAAAAACAGTGCTGGGGATTTTTAAATGTTCTAAAGAACTTCCTCATTTTGCGTATCTTAAATCCAAAATGAACAAAACCTCTATTTCACCTCATCCAGATGGGTAAAGTGATGGTAGAAATGAGAGGTTGGTAGCAGGTTTTCTGACCTCCGGTTAACTGCACTTTTATATGAAAGCAGAAGAAGGTCCAAAGTGGCAATGCAATGGTTTGAAAGACATGATGCTTTAAAAAGTCCTGTTTCCCAGTCCTGCATAGAATTCTGGGTTAAATCAACACAAAGAAAGGATTTAAATAATAGAATATAAATAATCATTGAGAACTGCTTAGAAATTTTTTACTAGGCACCAAAAATACACAACGTCCCAGTAAAGGAAGAATAATGTAATTGAAAAAGCACAGCAAGATTAAAAAAGGAAATGGGGGTGGCTTTAACGAAAGCACATATAACAAATAGCAAGAGAAGAGAAGCTGAATATAATTTAGAAGACAAGAATTATAAAAAAATTACGATAGAAGTGAAAGGGGAATAAAAAGGCTGACAAAGCTATTTTTTTTAAAGTAAATTAAGAACAAAATGAGTCCTAATCACAATATTGATCTGTTATCAGATGGAAATGTTAGATTATTCAATAATAATGCAGACAAGAAAAATAAAATCAATAAATACTTCTATCCTACTGCTGGGAAAAAAGAAAGTAGATGATGAAGACATTGTTGATGACATGTCTATTCTTATAGTATCTCAGAGGAATTAAATACCACCTGCTAAAATCAGGCATTTTAAATCAGCAGGATTGGATACCCTGCACAGAAACTTTTTTTTTTTTTTTTTAAATAAGCTGCACAGGATATCTCTGCACTATTTATGTTGATTTTCTGTCCTACTTGGTGCAATGGGCAAGTTCTGGAGAAGAACAAAAGCCCTAGTCTGACATTTTGTAAAGACTATGTAGAAGGGCATAATTATTTTATAATTATCTCATAACTGTAATTACTCACAGGTAACTACAGACCTGTGATAGGATCTCAGTCCTAAACTAAATAATGAAGTGGCTAACAGAGAACATGGGCAATAAAAGGAGGGAACTATAACTAGAGGCAATCAACATGGGTTTACTGAAAATTCACCCCATTGAACTGTGTTAATACTTTGCTCTGAGGAAATTGCACGTACTGTTGTTAAATATAACAAAGCTGGTACAATACACTTAAGATCGTGGAAGGCAGTTTCCCTTTTATCACATGGCAATTTGATTAAAGAACTTGCTTGACATAAGATAGCAGTCATTAAACAGACTATAAATGACCTATCAGACTGGTCCCAAAATACAACTGAGAACTAGAAGTGATTGTTTTGTCTATGGTGTGTTTGTACCAAGATCCTGGAGGGTGTTTGGCATCACGATATTTTTAGTCAGTAACCTGGAAGAAAACATCAAACGTTTTGCAAACGTCACCAAGTCCAGGAGATCACAGAATCACAGAATGATGATGATTCACAGATGAATCATGAAAAAGGGGGCTGCTGATCTAGAGCACCCCGATGGCACAGTGAGTTGGGCAAACGCAGAGAGGGTTTGCTTTAGCACAAGGAATGTCATGTCTTGCACATTGTCAAAATCTCCTCATTATGTGTTCTCCATGACCCCTAATTCAGCAAATTAGAAAAAGAGTACTTATTTTCTGGTTCAAAAGTCAGCTTGGTGTAATGACTACTTGCCAGCTTGAATGAAGAAGGTACCCCCCAGGACTGTCTTCTCACCTTGTACTGATCATACGAGATCTTAGATCTACACGTGGGCTGCTAGTATGTAATTTTAAGGGCTTAAATCTGCTCACCTCTAGTCCGGCTCCCCAAAATTATTTATGATCTGTGAGGCAGCCCAGAAAGCAGTGTCATGAGTGGCGATGTACAGCATCATCCTGAGGATTCTTGCTCATGCATTTCAAAAGCTGGTCCCATCTATGAGTAATGTCTCATCCCTCAGTGTGGGAAAGATAGCGCCTATCTTAGCTAACCTCATAAGGGAAGCAATTTGAAGGACACAGGCAAGACCATGTGAGAAGCAAATGTGAAGCGAGAAGACTAGAATTACTGCAAAGCAGAATAAGAATAGCAAAGAACACTCAGCAGAAAACAAAGTGATAAAGACGTTGCCCGACCACAACGCACGTGTGCCAAAGGACAGCTCACAGACAGCTTGAACATAGATCCTGCCTCCTTCAAGCTTAATACAGACGATGCCCCACGAAGCGCCTAAGTGCATTTATATCAAAGGGTATCGCGCATCGGCACTTGAGCTACCTACAGCAGACTCGTATCTGTCCAGCATGAGGGTGCCAGCAACCTCCTGTTTGTTGGCACTGTACTATTTCAACTCTGTTTATTGGAGTTGAAATTTTCAATTTCACCAATTTCACCAAATTTTCAATTTCACCTCACCAGTTCTGGTGAGGTGCCAGTAAACCTACAAAGACTCATGAACAACTGACCATGAATCACGTACCCAGAAAAGACCCAGAATAATAGTCAATCCTGCAAATTCTTTTGGATGCGATCTGCGGTAAACATTGTCATGCCCGCCAAAAGTCATGTGACTGTCCTACGAGTAGATTTTAATTTAGCTAGAAACTGCACTTGCATTAACAGGTCTCCCTGATGCCAAAGACTTTAGTCACTGATGAATCTTGGGTGTCAAAGGTTGGAACCACTTCCTTTCCTGCAAACTATTCCGGTGCTGTTACACTCTTGAATGTATTGCCTATCCTGCCAAAGCATGGAAAACCTGGAACTATCCTAGAAAACATCTGTCCTGGGAAATGCGGAGGCTGCCAAGGAATTAAGAAAGAATATTGATTTCTGACCCTCTTTTCAAGAAAGGATGCCTGGGCTTGCCTGGGCAATGAAAGTCTTATTCATGGAACAACAGAACAAAATAAATAATGGACGCTTTCTGCTAGTGCAGGGAAAAGGGCAGGCTCAGGCTGGGACTGCTAGATGCAGCCTTTAATCTAGCTTGTGTCGCCTTGAGAGAAGATAAAACTTCCGGAGACTGCCATGGAAGGAGATCTGAGAAAATGCCAAGTGCTTCTGCTGATCCAGGCCCGACTCTCCCTTTTAGGCAAGACATTTAACAGTGACAGAAGTAAAGGCGGCTGTATGCAGACCACGCATCCCTGACCCAGGGAGAACACTGCCACAGGCTAGGTCTGAGCCCTGAAGTACTGCGTTTATCCAAGACTACTCCTGGTTTCAACAGCTGTGTGCATGTTACAGGAAGGGGAACAGGCTTCTTGGGAAGGTTTTCCATCCAGGCAGCAAAGTCTTCACGCAGCAAGGACGGAGCGTTCCTTTTGAGTCGTTACCTCAGCTGTCTTGCACAGCAATAACCCCTAGGTAAGGAAACAGCCGAGCGCCGCGCAGATTGCCGGGGCGGGGGGTAGAGCAGAGGTCCCTGCTTCAGTTCCTGACAAAACCCTTCACTTTTGCCCCCCATGACTAGATACCCACCTCAGCGGCACAGGTCATCCATAAGCAGAGGCAGTCCTGGTGCCACTGGAAACAAAGACAGGGAATGGGGTCATGGCACGTTGCTGGCAAAAGCCATCGAAGTCAAAAGCTATAAGGACTGGAGAAGGTCTCCTGGGGCCTGACGGCGAGCACGGCCGTCCCGACCTTGTGCTGCCTTGCGGTGATAACATTGTGTGCTGAGGTTGGCACGCAGTCCAGGTGAAATCACAAGAGGAAAAGCTTCCCACCCCACACGGCCTCAGCGGTCACATCCACAGCTCCTCGCCCACTCACCGCCCCTCGCCACGCTCCACCCAACCAGCCCTCCTGTGCCGCAGGGGACACGCTGCCCTGCCTCGCTTTCTTCCAGCGTGTTGGGGCAGGGCTGGCTCACGAGTGGCCATTGTGTTTCCTGGGCAGTACTTTACAGCCAGCGCCTGCTCATACCGGCTGGGCGCGAAGGCTCAGGGAATGTGTTAATATTGCCCCCACCTCCATCTGCAACAGCGTTCATCTTTCCAGCGCTGTTCTCAGAAGTTTCTAATGGTACATTGCACCACCGACTCTTTCATGTGCACAGTTTTGGCCTCTGCCAAAGTCTGTGTCTGTGGGGAATAAGGTAAGAAGTGAAGCAAAAACTTTGGCATCATGGGAATAGAGGTTTTTCTCCAAAAAAAATTAAAATATCCATTGGGGTAGTGGGGGAAAGAACTCATTCTTGTTTGGCCCAGAAATATAGGAGAATAACTGTTCGAAGTTTAAAATTTGAAATATATGACAAAGCCATAGACAACGGATGCAAAGGAATGCCTTGGCTTGGCCAGAAAAGAAAGCAATACCAATAAATGACGATTAATGCCTCTTGTCACCAAGCACCTCAGTGGACACTAATGAATCCTCATTTACTTTGGGATATCACTGCAGCATAATCCAATAAAAAGGTGAACCAAACACTCTGAGTTCAGGTGAGAAGCCTGCAACTAGCCCATGCCCTCTTCCTCCAGCAAAGATGGTGCCTGGTTGCCCCCACTGGGGACACTGACTTCTCCCACCCTGTACAAGCAGACAGCCAGACCCATGGGTGCCACCACAGGCAGTGGAACAGTGCTCTGGGATGAGGGGCTGGTGGCAGGGGTGGCAACTCTTCTTTGAAATGTTGGTGCTCACCTCCACCATCCTCTGTGATCTTTCCATGGTGGAAGTGGCTGCCGATGTCATGGAGTGGAAACAGGGTAGATGGTTACATGGGAGACAGGAATGAAGGAGGAGCAGTGCTGCTTACTGGAGCAATAGCATTTGAGACTTGAAGAGGTAGAGCGATGTGATTTGGCTGTTTGCAGGCTGTTTGCACAGGACAGGGTGAAAAGGAGTAATGTCTTGGGTTGAGAAGGGATGCCTTCCACTCTTGCCCTGAGGTCCCAACTCTCAACCCCATAGCTGCCAACACTGAGCCAACCTCTGACTGTAATTCCAGAAAGAACTGCTATGATCATCTAGATGCACACCTTCAAAAACTTGGGTCAGAAGACTTGGCAAAAATCCTTCCCATCTCTGCAAGGGTTTACTTTCTAACAAGAGCCCAGCCACAATTTAAAAGCCTCCTCTGGAGGATCCTCCACAACCCTCAGTGAGTTGATTTACAGATAATGTTAAACAATAGTGCTTTTTTTCATATTACTTCCCCCCCCCCAGTTTCAAATTCCATTTTTTGGATCTTACTACCCTTCAGTCTGCTAGACCATAGAAAGCTTGTTCCCCATGTATGTACATATAGACACTGAAAAAAGTTAGCCTTCAGCTTTCCCTTTTCCCTTCAACTCTTCGACCTCTTTCACTGGAAGGCACGCTTCCAATTCTTTAACACCCTCGGGCATTGTCCCTGAAACCTCTCCCACACAGGAACCACCAACAAAAGCACTAAACAGAGTACAGGGGAAGTGACCGTGTTAGTGCTAAATGACACACGCACTCAGCCTCTCCTAGAGCTATTCATCTTGAAGTTATTTACTGAAAGCTGCATGAGTTCCCCCAGCTACAGCATCATCCTGGAATTTTGTTGTCAGCCAGTGAGCCACTCCAGCCCCCACTTCTTCCCTCTCGCTGCTTCCCGAGACAAACTTGCCAGCTGATAAGCATAGCCTGTATTCCTTATTCTTTGACATGTGACTTACAGCAGCTAATGTTATGCTTGGCCCCATCTTTCTGAGTCATGCAGACTATAGCAGTAATGTATTTTTTTTGCTAGCTTACTGATTTTTTTAATCATCCCTACTGATCAATGACTGCTTCGCTGTCTTTCAGATCATTGACATTAGAGTTCAATAGTACACAGCCACAAATGACCGACTTTGCAATGCTTATTTCCCCTTACAATTACACATCTCCATCCATTTGGAGGACCGACATATTTCCTGTAAAGTTATAATGTCTGCGCTGCAAGAAGGAGCAACAACAAAAATCTCTAAAAGCACTACACCAGCACTATCTATTCCTGGTTCAATCTATCTTGTGTAATTTGATTGTAAGTAAGTGCTTTGCTTCTGTAGGGCCTACTACAAGTGGTCCCTCAATTAAGAAATAGTAGTCTTCCTCTCCGGCAGGGACATAAGCAGGTAACTTATGCAAGCAATAAGCAATTCTCAAACTGCTGCTAGGATGTCATCTTTCAGAGACATAAAATTTCTCATGAAAACACAGGAGTTGTTCCCAAAGTATCTGCAGTGCAAGTCCTGGATCTGGCAAAGCTTACACACATGCTTAACTTCATCCTGTGTCAGAGGAGCTAGTCCCAACGCACAGGAAAATACCAGCTTTCTGTTTTTGCAGGACTGGGCACCAGGAAGATGCTCGGCATGCAACAGGGAAGGTGAAACGGGAGGTTAGACAGTCAAAGCTTTTCTTCATACTGTTGTAAATGCAAACCTCTTCTTGCATCTTCTTTTCGGTTGTTAAACACACAAATAGGGGATTGCATTCCCATGCCCGGCTGCCTCAGGGGCAGTACACAAATTACACAAATTGCAAATAAGAAAACATACAGGTTCCCTTACTTCCAAGGGATTTTTGAAGATTAACTACTTAACTCCTAATTATACTGACACTGGCTGGCTAATGAATGAGGTGAGGCACCGCGCTTGGCTGGTGAGATTTATGAGGAAAAAAGGTGGGTTATTCCATCCCAGGGAGGAGAAGGGCTCATGGCTCTGGCAGAAATCTGCATCGTGCAGATTTCCCATTTAGGACAGACTCTGTATCTACAGGAATGTCTGATCTTTCCCGTTTTATTGTAGGAACACTCTACGAGAAGGTATGAAATCAAGTGGCTTTGCTCAGCATAAACAAAGCGTCCAAGTGACGCAGGTCCTTCCTGGAGAGGCACTTTCCACCACTGTCATAGCTGACTAATGTTGTGAGAGCAACCTAAGATTTCACTTTAGCTATGAAGGACACTTTGGTTTCCTGCATCATCCGAGCGGTTTGCCCATCTGTGTCAGACCACACACCAGAGAGGCAGCTTGCACACTCCAGGTTGCTTGGGTTTGGTCTTTCTGACGGGGAGGAGAGATGTGGTTATAGGGTGAAACCTTTGCTGTCAGGGAACACCAGCCCTTGCAACGTGCTACTAGATACTAAACTTTTAGTAACCTTCACTTTAGTCTCTTGACTAGGACCAGGAAACACAGAGCAGTGTCTTACAAGCACTTCCAAGCACCCACACCCTGCATACTCTGCACCCCAAGGTAGAGCTGTGGCCTGTGGTGACAGACCCATGAAGATTTTTAACGCAAAGGGCCCACACGCCAAGAACGGCTTCAGAGACCCAGGCTGCAGTACCATTGCATTCAAGCTAGCAAGAGAGGTGGGGATAAACTCAGCATCCATGACTACTACAGATGGCACTTGCCCTGTGATCCACAAAGTAAAATAGCAAATACACGGCCATACCTTCCCTCGCGTTACTTCTGGGAATACAGACTTACCCAGAGATCTGATCCAGAGGATCCAGACCATGCTAGAGCCACAGCCCCCCAGTACGAATTCAGGATGGTTATCTAGGGGATAGATTCTGCTCTCATTGAATTTGGAGAGAGCAGCAGGACTTGGGGACCCACCATTTCTGTACTTGCCCCCTCAGAGGCCCCTAGCCTAGGTAGCTGAAAAAATACAGTATTTATGGAGTGTGTTAAATGGATGGGACATTTCTCCATTGTACAAACCACTGTCAATACTTCTCTTACCTCTCCCTAATTATTCTTCCTCTTTCCATCTTTATTTTTGTTTTTGACTCCTTTCCCTTTCTGTCTCGCTCTCCTTCAGCTTGACTGGGCTTCCATTTCTTCTTTACCCCATGACTCTATCTTCGATATCATCTTCTTGGATGATCCACACCAGTAGCACTGGGAGCTTCTTCCCCCCCAACTGATGAGTTTCACCCCCCTCACAAAAACATATCCCAGCAGTATTAGGCCTGTGCAGAAAAGCAGATATCTCCTGGTTGCTGTTAGATCCTTATTGCTTCATACAGGAAGAGCCTGTTTATAGCCTGGAGCCTGCGAAGACTTCTGGAATTTGAAATGCTTTCTCCTTCCATTTTGAGGGCAAGCAGCTGAACAGACCAGGAATCCTGCCTCCCCTCACAAATATCTTGGCCTTCCAGATATCGACCTTACCTTTAGATCCTGCAGCTCAGCAAATGTGCTATCATATATCCCAGCGTTTACCCAGGCTATGCAATCTGATAGGCCACCTATACCGAAGGGGGTGATTAACGTCTAAGAACGGATGGGAGGTGACCTTCCACACAGCCATGATATATTTTTGGAAGGGCAAGGCAAAGTCAGAAGAGCTGACTAAACTCTTTGATCATTTAAGCTTCTGGTTACCAAATAACCACCAGTATCCTTTCCATAAACCCATCTATTCTTAGCAACATGAATCCCCATCCCCACTTCTGCAACATTAGCATCTACTCCTAAGCTACGTCTTTCCTCCCAGGCTACCACATCATCCCTCAGCAGTTCCAGTAACCCATGCCCCAAGTGCTCTCCTTTTTCTGACTGATGACACATCACGTGTCTGGCTTACTGCACCCTTCTCTCACCTTCCACAGCACCCCAGCCACTTCACAGGAGCAAGCGGTAGGCCACAGTTTGAAAACTGCTGCTTTTAAGCCCCCAGCAAAAAAAAACCTGTAAGAGAATCTACTTAATTAATGAATTTCTCATGGCTTCTCTCATTCATTTCCCTGTCAGTTGTTACATTCACATCTGCTGCTAACTAGCCTCACTAGCTAGCAAAGCACAGCACGAGCTGAAGAAATCTAAGTCTGGTAGCGTTATAATATCAGAATTACTCCCCCACTTCCATTATCTCCAATGTCCTGCTTTTTATTTTCTCTGTGCCTTTTTTCTTCTCCTCCTTTCTTTTTTTGCTGGCGTGGTGAACTGTTACTCCAGGTCTGCAGCAAACACGAGCTGGTTAGCGCTGAGCGCAGGAGCAGTTCAGCTGATGGTTCACATCCCCTCATGGCTGCGCGCCGGACAAAGAGTGGGGGTGGCTGGTGCTGGGCTCCTCAGAAGAGCACCAGCAGATACCAGCACCCTTAAGGGATGCCACATAGGGTGTCCACGGGAAAACACTGCCTGAGGGCACGACTTCAGGAGGACATGGATATCTCACACCTATCTATAGCAGGGGTATCCATCTCAAAATGGGACTCGTCACCTTGCGGTCTTTCCTGGTCTGAGCACATAATGCAGCGGGGGTTGCCAAAAAGCACTCCAGGAAAAAAAAAAGATAGTAAGCCAGGGGCTGGTGGTGATATGGCCCAGTAGGCCATTAATTAGGACATTTTACTAGAATGTAAGGGGCGGGGCGGGGGGGGGAAGTCAAGTTCAACGGTTTCTCAGTTTGACCTCAAGTATCTTGGGCAAATGGCTCTGCCCTTCAGGCTGGAGCACATTCTAGGATTAAATTCACCCAAAGCTGACAAGGAAGCTCCTTAAAATTTCAAAGAACAATAACCAGACAGCTAGATAAAGTGAAAATATAAGTCTTGGTCTTACATGGGCAGATTACCAGAGGGACATAAAGGAAAAACAGTCCCACTTTCTACCACCATGACAGCTTAGCCTCACATTGTGTACACTTCATGTCATGTGCTCTGCTGATCCACTGAGCAAACTTCAATGTCATAGCTGCCTCCATCTCGACAACCAGTGGATTTCAGAGGTGAGGGGGCTAGGTGCTGTTTCCCACCCTCCAAGAGAAGGAGGAAGTTAAATCTGGTCATTTACCTCCTCATCTGAGACACTGGCCACAACACTTACCTTCTCCACCAGCCCTGCCTTGTGCACCAATTGATTTGGTATGCCTGCCCCGAAAACCTGTATGAGAGCAGGCCCTGACAGAGAGATAGCCAGAGGGACAGCTTGCTTATGGATCCCAGGAGACTGAAGCGAGAACTAGATACCAAGTTCCTCAGGCTGTTACCAAATGCAGACTTTGGGGAGATTCCTGACAGATACCACAGACTTCCAGGGTGAGGTGGCATCAGCAGTGTAGGGAGTCCCAAGCACGGGTCCCAAGAGCTGGCAGCGGGTGCCAGGTGGCACGGTGGTGCACAGATACCTTAAACAATACTCAGTTGCCCAACTCCTAGGTGGGCAGTTAATCAGTATTCATTTCAAGGGGGATTAGGTGTTTACTGTCTCCAAGGTGGCGTGCTCCTGATCCCACCTAGTATGAACAGGGTCAAGGAAAAAAGCGTTGAAGTGTAAGAAAAGAAATTTTAAAGGCTTGGGAAAAGGCACAAAGTTGAGCAAGAAGATGCAGAAAGAGTCAGTAAGTGGTTAAACACCACTCATGAAGATGGCAAGTGTGAGGGGACAGCAGACAGCCATGAAATGGGGACATACGGACTCCACATGGAGAGGCTGCAACCTGATGGAGAAGCCACAGAAGGAACATGAAGCTGGAGAATGACAAGGGTAGGCAGCAGGACCTGGGGACGGCAAGCAGCACTGCAGTAACTGAGGACAACTGAACTTTTCACTTAGACAGTATAGGCAAAAAGTCAGGTTTTAGAGGAAAAACTGATGAGATTTGACAGGCCCATATGCAAGACAGAGCTTGCATAAAGTAAAATGTGCAGCAGTCTGGATGTCAGAGTCAGGGAGAACAGTGGAAGTGCTGGGGGTGATGAAGAGAGGTGGTCTTGGGAGAAGGCCCAGGCTTCCCACACACCGAGTTCCAGATGTCAGTAGGGGATGATGGAAGACTGGAGAAACGGGGAGACACTGGAACAAAGAGATGATGGTACAAGATGTTGGACAGAAACAAGAGAAAGAGCAGAGAGGGAGAACAGTTCAAAAGCACAGGAAAGATCAAAGCTGGTGGGGCAAAAAAATAAGAGACTCCTAAAGGTGGCTGGGGCAACACCAGGTATCCCTGTGGAAACAACTTTGGGATTACGATATTGAAAATAAGCTTCAAGCTATCCAAGCAAGTATTGGAGAGGAAGAACTTGGCAAAGATAATGTGAATACAGGGAATGCAGAAGGAATTTGTTCCATTCTGCAAGTTTGCAGCATGTGGAAGCTATTACAGGGATGATTACAAGACTAATGCCATATAGGAGACACGGGATAATAACATCCAATAAATAACATAGTACAGAGTAGCGCTGTAGCCCAAGAAGAAAAAAAATATGCTGAGAGCTGCATAAGTCTATTTTCTGAATAAGATGGAGAAGTAAAACAGCAAGTCAAATTGAAAATCTTCATTGATTTCACTGGAAGTTTCTCTTGTTAATGATAATTCCTTCCTGTAGAGAAGTCCCTTGTTTCACCTTTCATCATTTAAAATAGTTGGACCAGTGAAGCTGAAATCAGATCTTCAGCCATGAAAAAATGCGAAGGACTTTGGCCCTAAGTTCTTTGATAAAATCTTCAGAAGTTTTTCTCCAGCAAGGCATTTTAGCATCATGACTTTTCTCTCCAATTCAGGACGGACATTAAGCTAGGATCCTTAAAAAAATAAAAAAAAAAATTCATTCTTACACATCCAAATTTCTCATTCAGAAGAAAAATTCTTCTTTCCAGCCAGTTCCATGACAGGTTTCATTGTTCTCCTCTAGTAGTAAGATACTGCACACCAGTTTGGCACCAGTTACAGGTTCCAAAAATGACATACCTGCACAATAGTTGCTTATTGTTTTATATTCAGGGGTCCTTAGTTCAAAACCATAAAGAGGACTCTCCCAAGTATATCACTGCAAGTTGCTTGCCTGTAAGAAAAAAATTAAAAATAGCTTTAAAAATTGCCGTGGGCCTACAGGTAGCAGTTATGCGTTGAAAAATAATACCCCAATTAAGATTTGTACAAGAACTAGTTAGATTCAATACCCCGAGAGAGAGAAATAAGTTATTTCTGGAAACGAAGACAGACAACAAAAAACCCCGTGCATTCCTTCCCATTATGACAACTCTACTGGTTACGGCTCTAGGAACTAGCATGCCGCAGTCGCTTCAGACGGCTTACGTTTACCACTCCGCTAGGTACCGGCAAGCAACAGCTGCTATCCCGACTTCTGTAAACCCCTCTTCTGACGCAAAGTTCACGCGTTGCCGTGCCAATCCTATCGGCACGCCTGCTTGCTGCGCACACCTAGGAGACGATATTCCGCCCTCGCCGTGTCTCAGGTCAGGGCCGTCTCTTTGTTGCCTTCCTCCGGACCGGCGTCCCACGCTGGCTGCAGCCGATCCGGCCCCCCGTGCTCTGCAACGCCTTCCGCAGAGCCGCTCAGGAGATTACGCCGGCGATGGCATTTTATCAGCACTGCTACGGGGAGAGCGCAGACGCGATAAGGAAGCGTTAAAAGTCAACGAGGTGCCATTGACAAGGATTGAAGCCGGGCTCGCGCTTCCCCACCCACCATGTGTGCGCTGACGCTGCGCAGCCCCCGCCGCCTTCTCACCAGCTGCTGCCTTGGCAGGGGGCACCTTTTTCCCCCCTC
>NW_010528754.1:284-2239 GCF_000687285.1 Phaethon lepturus | reverse complement strand
CCCCCGCCTTCTCACCAGCTGCTGCTTTGGCAGGCGGCACCTTTCACCCTCTCTTTTCGGTACGCAGCCTCCCGTCTAGCCAGGCAGCTCACCTCTGCGGGGAGCAAATCTTTTCCTGTGAAACCCCCGTGGGTTCCCTGGTGAGCATTAAGGAGATTTTCCGTCGCTCAAACACGCTGACGGAGGGGTAGCCTGGTTGCTTTGGGTTCCTTTCCCACCGTTCCTGCCCAGAGGGGGAAGGTCTGCCCCCCGAAGTGACCGCTTTCCCCGGTGAGGGTCCGCGCGAGCTGCCCGGCGCGGAGCAGAGCCCCCCCGCAGCGTGCCTGCCGTGCAACCCGCAGAGATTGGCCCCTGCACAGGCAAGCCCCAAGGCTCGGGAAACCCGCTGCAACTAACAGCTTGGTCAGGACTCAAGGCTTTTTCCACCAAGCGTTCAGGGGCAGGTGAAGAAGCTCGTAAGAAATTCATTTCTTCCGTGCAGCCGTTGGCACAGTCCCCGAGCTGGAACCACGCAAGCAGCCAGCAAACCGTAGGCTTAACCGCGCCACATGTTGTCAGAGCCAAAACATCCTGGCTCCATCCCTGCCACAGTGACCAACTCCACGTTGCAACAGCAGAGATAGCCCGAGCGGCCGCAGGCTGATCAGGGTGTTTCAAAACAACCTGGAACTCTGGAATCTCTTGCACAACCTACATAACAAGGATCCACACACATACCAAGGACACCAAGGATGCTCCCGCTGCCTGAGCTACCACAGCTGAGGTCCAGTAGCTCAAGCAACACCACCCTGGAGAGCAACAAACTCACAGAAGCACCACCAACAGGTCTGGCACACAGCAAAGCCCCACAACCATTGCAATGAGCTAAAGGACTCCATTATACTCCCGTGAGGCAGGCGTGGTTGTCACAACCGCACCCTTCCCAGCCGGTGCCCGTGAAGTCCTTACCAGCAGCCTTGGCACAGCCGCCCAGGTCTGAAAGAAATTCTCAGTTCACCTGCAGCGATGCCCGCCTGTGTGAGGCTGAGATGCACTGATTAAACAGGCAAGCTGTATCTTGCTGGTCCTCTGGCACCATGAATCTATGTTCCTAGAGAGAGGAGAGTGAGCTACTGCTTCTTAGTGTGTGTCTGCTGGAAAACACCTTCTGAGATACCCATGCTTTCTGTTTCCTAGTCTTCGCAAAGACACTAGGGGCAAGAAGAGTCTCTCCCTGCACCTCGAGGTCCGATACACACACATACCCCACCATGCAGGCGGTAGGCAGCGCAGGCAGAGCCCCACACTTGCTCCCGGGAGAGCAGGCACGCAGGGGTTCGTGCTGAGAGACCGACCAGCCCTCACCACGCCGTACCACGCTTGCATCGGCAGGCACTGCTTCCCATGCTGTGCAAAACAGATCTGAGGCTCCCAGGAGACCTAAAAACCCAGGAATATTGTTAAAGAGGGATGTTTCTTTCCCAGAAGAAACAGATTTCCAGTACGGGAACTCCATCTAGGGTCACAGGGCTGTTGCCCTGTTTATATTTGCACGGGTGGAAGAGGCTGTGACAGTGTCTGCAATGTGTATCGCTGTAGGGATATCTGAAAGCAACAGCCACAGGCTACGTGGAGTAAAGGCCCTACTAAAACACCTAGCAAATGCTATTTCAGCTTAATCTGAAATGATTCCTCCACTGCCTGTAATTTCTGTTTCTCCCTCCACCCCCACCCCTTGGGACAAAGGCTTTGTCCGAAGACAGGACTGTGCCTCTGCCAAGTACCACGCTGGGAACCTCAGGGGATTGTCCTACTGTGGACTCATTTCTTTTACATCATTTTTTTAAACACACCCCTGCCCCGGAACAGGCTAAAAATGCAACCCCCGAACCAAAAGGTGCCAGAGAACAATGGGCAGTTACACGGCTATAGGTGGGAAGGGACAGAGCGTAGCCACAGGAGCCTTCATACCAGCA
>NW_010528754.1:0-270 GCF_000687285.1 Phaethon lepturus | reverse complement strand
CCCCCCGCGCGCCCCGCCGCCAGCGTGTGCAGCTGCCAGGTTCCCCGGTGCCCTCTCCACGGGGGACACAAACGCTGGGCCCTCCGTCCTCCCTGTCCCTGGGTGCAAGCAGACCTGCGGTGGCGAGCAGAGCATCCCTCCCCATGCAACCCTGCTGCCAGCCAGGCTACCTCCATCGCCTGGCAATGCTCCGTGGCCTGTGAAATGGGCCTTTGATGCTAGAAATGCAGAATTCTTCCAGAACTTTGGCATTTTTCCTTTGAGAAAATA
>NW_010528753.1:45580-51925 GCF_000687285.1 Phaethon lepturus | reverse complement strand
TATTTGTTAGTTCTATTATCATATCCATTGCCGGAGGAGGAATGAAGGCAAATGCAAACTACTGACAAGTTCTTTGCATATCTTATCTATTCCCCTATCTCCACCAGCTAACCTTGCTTGGCCGTTGGGTGCTGAGCTGCAGAAGGAAGATTTGCTCTATTAGGTAAAGCATTGGTTTGATTTCAACCCCCATCTGGTTTTTGGGTTTGTTTTTATTTCCCCCTTCTGCTTTCTCCTCCTTTGTAGTGAAAGTAACATGCTCACTACCTGGTAAATCCCTTGCCCTCAGTCCTCCTTCATTTTCTCTTGTGGCTTGACCTCCTGCCTTTGTCATCCTACCTGCTGGAGCAGAGATAGCCAATTTCCTTGTGATCCTCTTGGCTTCACATCATCTTCCCTGGTTGCACATACTGTGGTGAGCCCCAGGTGAAAGTCGCTAAGAGCCTGTAGCTCCTTTCTGTGAGAAGACTGGTGCAGTTTACTGGGGTATGCATTAATTCAAATAACACTTTTTCACCCCCCCTGCCCCCAGCCCTTTATTTCTTGAATGGGGATAACATAGTAGAGGCAATAACTTGTCTGCTGGTTTTTCTATTGCACGTAGGCAGCCACAGTGTTCCTAGAGTGCCAGGGTTTGTTTAGACCTACTATCAGACCACTTGCATCTCTTCTCTCAGGGTGGTCTCCACCAGAAGTTTTTTGATGCGAATGTAATCTGGAATCAATGATGGACTAGAATTCTATAGACCCTTGTGAGAGATTTTAAACAGGTCATTTACCTCTTGGTTTACTTTTCTTTTGTTCATCTGTACAGTGACAAAAGAGCTAATGATTAAATTAGGTTTGTTGTGGAGGTATCGACTTGCATCTTGCCACTGGAACACCCTTCTCAAGAACTATAGATATTTGCTATAAATTTTCTGTGAGGCTGTGTGTAAAATCCTGCGGTGCAACAAGCATGGTGTACAGTTGAACCTCGTTTTTGGTGGCCAGTAGCCTGGTCATGGCCCCCTCCTTCCCTGGAGAAACATGGTAAATGATGTTTTCAGACCCAAGCTCTAGTGCAGTCAGTCTTTCTTTGGTTACAGCAATAGTGACGGACAGCTTTTTAAATAATTGCCTTACCAAAGTTCAACTGCTAATCAAAGAGGGTTGAGACAGAGCACCGGATTTGCTTTTCTCCATTTGGAAAGTCTTTTTCAGATGTTTCTGCTGTTCTCAGTAAAGACAGTATTTGCTGATTCAGGTTTGCTGAGAGCAGGCTAGGTTCACTGGCGTGTTCCAGCTGCTTTGCAGTCCTCTGGCAATGCAAACCAGCTGCAGGTCTGGCTTAACTCAAGCCAGGTTTATGGCTGGTTTGCATCACTAGAGCAGCGTAAAGTACCTGAAGCATGCCAACTAATCTGGCCTGTTGGTGAACCATTATAAATGATTTGTTTTTCTTCATGTTCTTCACATGTAATTTTATTTATAGTTAAAGCCTGTAGAAATTGAGTAGACTGTATCACTGAAAGACAGGTTTTGTGTTCTAAACTAGACTCTATAAACTTAGAGGGTTTTTAAGCCAGAGTTTTCCTTCTTAACTGAAATAAAATTATCAAATTACACATTGCTCCTCTGCACTTGTCTGTTATGGATTTCTTTTAAGTTACACTAAGATTACAGTTGCCTGTTCTTGTTATAAGGTGAAATAATGATTAGTCTGAGATCTAAAAGAGCAAGCTTTGTAAGTTTTATTTTGCAAAATGTGGGCTCAGCTTTTATTCTAAATGCAGTAATTTTCTTCCAGCTTACTAAGAATGTACGTAATATTTGTGTCATTATCAATATTGTCTGTAACTTACTGATTGAAAATATTTTGGAGATTTTGAGAGAGGAAGGAAATCAGTCAGCCATGATTTTTCTTCTGTTTATAGGAAAATACATAACTGAAATCATATTTACCTACCTTGGATAGCATGATGGATGTTCAAAACATGCCACAAATATTAATCATTAGTTACATTAGTCTGTGTATAGTAATTTATTTTTTTTTTTTATAATCCAGCTCTTCCTCTGAGGCTCCTACGGTGTTGAATGCCTAATGTGTGTTTTTAAACAGTATTATACAATGGAAGAATAGCAGAAGTGTCATTACAGCTTCTCTGATCTGCACTTTCTTCAGAACTTGGGATTTTTGCTCTTCACATAGAAATATTTTTGGATAAAGATTATGGGATAATTTAAAAAAAAAATTCTTTCTGGATAAAGATATTGGCATTCAAGTCAGGAACTGTAGTCCTCTGATCAGCCATATATTGGAAGGAAACATGACAGAATTTGCAAAGTTTTTCTGGACTTTGAGGCAAAACACCGAAGAATTAATTACTGCCTCATATTAATTAAGATAACAATGCAAAATCCTTCATTAGAAGCATAGGAAAAGTTCTTCCTTGGTCCTTGGAGAGAATATTATATGCAAGCCCTGTTGTGTGGGTTGCAAGGTGTCACTGGAATTTATATGCATTACTTGTCTAATTGCAGTAAATGTAGCATGTCCAGATAGGTTTAAAAGTTGGATGGCTGTTTGTTACTTGCTGGAAATCACTTGAAACCTTGCTACTCAGAGGCAGCTGTTCACAGGTCCTTCACCTCTCCCCAGAGATAGCTGGAAGACTCTGTTGTTGGACCCTGTCTTTTATGGCAGAAGCAGTAAACATGACAGGTTGTTTGGGAGCCATCTGTTTTAAAATGGTTGCTGCTTTGTATGCAGTAATGAACTTGAGATCAGTTTTCTGTCTGTCTTCATAGTAACAGCCTTGTTTGGTGTCACAACAGGTGGAAGTTGATGGGATGAAACTAAACGTGACCAGCGAGTGGAACCTGGCTTCACCCTTATTGTCTGTCACCATTGATGGCACTCAGAGGACTATACAGGTAAATCTACCAATGCTTCATTTGTAGAGCTGAGATAACCAGAAGCCTTTGGGTATACAAATAATACTGATATGTGAGGTCTAAACTTGCTGCATCATAAAAATTATGTGATGCTGTGCAAATAACATAATCCTTCTACTTTGAATGCATGCAGAGCTTCAGGGGCGTGAACTTGTCTCAGACTTGCTCATCTATAGTTTTGAACATCGTTCCTTTAAAGAGGAGTTGTTGCTTATTTTATGCCAGAAATGTACCCCGGTTTCTAGGCTGTCTTTACTTAATGTGTGTGAGGAAATAGAGTTTCTTAATCACTTAAGAAATAAAGAACAGATTACTGTTTACAAAAAGGTGGGGTCCTGCAGTAAAATGACTGTCTTCCTCATGTTTGGATTGCGTGATTTTTCCACTTGTGGGCCTTTGCAGATCGAAAGTCGCAGGACAGTGCATCGCCCACGTGACATGTTTTTATATATGCTTTTATGAAATATGATAAGTTCCATGACTTGAAAAGAAAAATGTAGAAGACACCCCAAACCTACGTGTTTCTAAGAAAAGAGGTATAAAAAGATTAATGCACGTTGTTCCTTATGACCAATAATGTGTTTGAAAACAACTCCAAAAAAAGGGTGTGCCTTTAACTGCCATGCAAATTTTCTGCAATGCCAGTCAGGGCTTAAATATTTCTTGAGAAATCATTCATTTATAAATATCTATTGATCCTGGAAGTAGTGAAAGGAAACAAAATTTAAAAATTTTGAATTTTTAAAAGTATTTTTGTACATACGTTATTTATTTTATATACATTTATCAGTGATACAGTGGTCAGATTTCTGATAATTTACAGTGAAAGATGTTAATTTATTTATTTCATTTTCACCCGTGGTAAATTAGCCAAATGGAAATGTGACTTTTGCTGTGACTGAATTTGAAAGACTGCAATTTGAAGATAAATGTTGTATCTTTCAAGGATAGTATTGACTGAGAGTGAAATTTTCATAATGTGCCCAAGTGAATTCTGGACTTCAGTTTTGTAGATTTCTCGGAAGGTTAATGCCACCTTCGGGGTTGTGTATTTCTAACAGAATTTTGTATTCTAAAGTGTATTTTCATATTTTCATACTGGTCTGTTTCGCTGCTATTTTATAAAGGAATTTCTTAATTTTGAGTAGGAAACAATACAGATGTATGAACATACAAAATCTCTCTAGAAGAAAAGCATTCTATTTAGAACAGGTAACTCTAACAGGCCTCATCGCAAACTATGTAATAACTATACAGCTGGATACAAGCCTCCATATACTAATAGTAGTAAGACCTTTTAACTACAAGTGTAATATTTGAACTGGTACATCAAATGAGTTTCAAAATTAATGATTGTGAGTCCTGAACATGCTTTATTCTAGGAGCTGAGCCAGCTATAGTGTTACTTGTACTCCCTGAGTATGACCAAATTGTATGAAATATTGCAGGGCTAGTCACAGCAACAAGCAGCGAGCTGGCTGCGTGGTATCTATCCAACAGAATGTGGAATAAGCACATATGTTGTTTCTTTCTCAGATGTTATCTATAAGTCTTTGCTTTTAGCAAAGAAATCCAGTAGCTTGGAAAGTTATTAATCTTTTAGTGTATGTATGTAAATTTATGGGAACCTTAAACTTGACCTGTGATACCCGCTCACTGGAATCTAAATTGGTTTTTTGGTTATATATTTCTCTAGACTGGCCCCACTGCAAGAACCAAATTAGACAAGTGTATTCCTGTAGGTCAATTTGTCTCCAAAAGCAATTGACCCCTGAGTCTTGAAGTATCTTCTTTCAGCAAGACTTAGCCCTAGAGCCATTTAAGCAACAAATATGGATGAATCGAATAATTCCAGCTGTGCTTTATTAATTTTCAGCCAATCTAATTTCTCTTCATAGTTGGTTTCATTCTTCTAAATTTGCGCAGCCAAATACAGTCTTTGTGAACACTGTATTTCTTTGAAGGTTTGATTTATGCACCTCCGGCTCGATCCTGCAGTCAGGCCCCGATCCAGCAAAGCACTTAAGCATCGAAGCAGGGAATAAATAATTTTAAAATGTTTTGGTTTAAAATGTATTTATGTAAATAATAGTCTAGCCATTGAAATTGTTGCATATTTGTCACACATTTAAAAATAAGTAATTAAGCGTGCTCCTGTATTTCCACTCCTCCGCTGGAGGCTCAATGTGTGTTAGAGCAAAGCCAGAGCACCAACTCTGCCACAGAGTTGGGAAGGCCTATGAGTTTAAAACACAGGTTTTCTAAGCCTATTTCTAGAGTACGAGACCTGGGAATACATCTGAGCGCCTGAGGAGAGGTATATGCCCTGGTCACAGTCTGTCTAGGGCATATCAGGGCACAACCAGGATGCGTGGCAGCCCCCTCCCTTCCGCTTTTGTTTCCTTTGTGAGGAAGCCCATCTGTTTGTGGCAGATGGGCGCTGCGGAGCGCCTGGCCAGGTCCCCAGATGATAGAGGGACCAAAACCCTGGGGTATACTGCAGGTCCGTTTGGCTGCAGCATAAGGGCTCTGAAATCTTTGTGCTGCTTTGGATTACCGTGAAACCCATAGGATGCCCTAGAAGGTGATGAACTGATGAAAACTTGGGATTATTTGAGCAGGAGATTTCTGTGGTACAGTCTCTGGGGCTGGGGGTGCGGGCAGACGCCGTAGCATTTCTTGAAGTACGTGGACTCCATAATTTTTTGTTGTTGTTTTCAGTAATTCCTCAGCTAATCCTAGTTTCTCAGCATCTTCTTCATTAATGTCTAGACTCTACCTCTCATTTGGAGAGACCAAATTTAACATATCGTGAAGTGTAGGATTTTGTTCACCAAGCAAATGAAGTTTTTGTGTGCAGAAACACTTTGCCAAAATGGTTTCCCCTGCCTGTTTCCAAAGATGTTAGTGGCTTAGAATGTGACTTACACCTGCGCCACTGAAGGGAGGCAACACCTAGCTGTTGTGAATCTGCCTTTGCAGATTCAAGAGAAGTAACTATAGGCATGTGGTTACAATATGTCTTCCTGAGGATTCAGATTTGAAGAGATTGGCTGTTACTTAATTGAAAATACATATTCAAAATATGTTCAGCTATAAAACATGATTTGAATGTGATACAGGCTTTCAGGCAATATTTAGAGTAAAAACAAATAAATGAGGTGCTTAATGATTCTTGTGAAGAGCGAGTGGAAGAGAGGAGGTTGATTGAGTTGTGCAAAAGAACTGCAGGAGCAGTGGAAATTGGAAGGGAGAATGGTGGTTCAGAATGGTATCCTGGAAAGTAACAACAGTTGGAAGAAAGGCAGCAGGCACATTTTGGGACAATGAGGGCATTTTTATCCCTCTACCTCTGCTCCTATGTACAAATAAGCTGGATTTCAGCTGGATGAGCCCTGTGCCTGCAGA
>NW_010528753.1:17658-45549 GCF_000687285.1 Phaethon lepturus | reverse complement strand
CTTTCCCTGTGTGTATGAACTGGGGAGCGGGTGTAAGGAGGCATGCTTCTGTAGAGCTGGACATCTTTCAATCCCTCATGTGAACCAGAATCCAAGGAGGCCTCAAGTTAAATCAGTGAATCCATGAAGTCCAGCAGATGGACTTGAACCCAGCTGTAAGTCTGTCCTTACTACAGTCAGGTTGCAAGTAGGTGCCTTCTACTGGGACGCTGCGCAGGAAGATGAGGTATCTGCAGAGAGAGCAGGTTGCCCAAGAGAAAAAATGCATATAGGAGATCCTCAAGCCCTCTTTGCTTTGGCGCTACTTCTGTTTGGGCAAGTTCTCAAAAAACCACCCCACTGACCATTTAAATTCTGAGGCTGCTCTATGGTAACACCACATTGACAAATTTTACACCTCCTTTGTACTGTTAAATGCTCTGCTTTTATTGATCCCATCATCAAACACTCAACCCATCCTCATATACCATTTGCTTGCAGACAGTTCCCCATAGTGAAAGGATTCTGAGCCAGAATAAATTGTCACCATCTTTTGCCAAGACTTTTGTACGTTTTTGTTGTATCATATGGACCCAGCCTTTCCATTGGCATATTGTTGGCCCACACCGTTTTCACAGCTCTGCTAGCTCGTTCCCCTCCCACCCTCTAATGGTAGTGCAGGTATTTTGTCTAGAGCCTGGAAAACTTTTGGTGGCTTTTGGCAGCTTCAGCAAAACAATTTTACAGTGGCACTGGTGATGCCTTTTCTTTGTATTTCCTGGCTTTCAGAGGACTGGTCTCTGCTGAACTGAAGCTCTGTAGGATGTAGATGAAACTCAATTAGACAAAGTCCTAAGCAGCTCAATATTGCTTTGATATTAGCCTTGCTTTGAACAGGGAATATGACTACCTCATTTCCAGAGGTCCTTTCCAGACTAACTATTCTGTGACTCTGTTGGGCATCCCAAATTCTACAGTAAAAAGGTCTTTATCAGTTACAGCAAGGTGTAATTAAGAGAGTAATGGAGTTAACTAAATGAGAACATGATCCTGTAAAGCTCAAATCATCAGTCTCAAGCTTCAAGCGTTTTTTGTGAATTAAATAGATGAAGATTTCTCAGTGGAGTTTCTCTACTTACAGTGTTACGGGGAGTTCAGTGATGGCATCACTTACTATTTTTTCATTTAAGTTATTTGTTACATCAGCAACAGGAGGAGTATGTAATTGCAGCGGGAGGGGTATATTCTACATCCTGGGATATGAGAAATTTAAGTGCATCTCTAATACAATGTTTCTTTTTATTATTATTTTGGTTTATAAGAACAGAAAAAATGAAAATGCTGTAGGTTATGAAGCCTTTGTTCCTGGGAAATGTCTGACATTCTGGGAAATGTCTGACAGGAGAACAAAGCCTATGCCCAAGTATTCATTTCCTTCAACCCTGTGGAGACTTTTTTCAAATGTGTAATTTTTTTAAGAAAAATTCCCTATAAATATATTTTTTTTTTTACTGTTTTGAAATCTCAGATGTAATCTGCGATAATGATATATTATATAGGTTTCAGGTCTAAAGTACCATTAGTTCAGCACACTCATTTTCTTAAACCCTGAAAATGATTTTGGGAAGCTGTATTGCGTGGTGTACGTGAAGACTGCTCGACAGTCCGTTCTTTAGTGCTGTGCAATTACTGCACACAGCTGTTGTCATTTACCCGTGACTGCAGAATTATTTTTGCTAGGTTGTATCTAGAAGAGGGACACAGAATGATTTGCAAACGGGGCGGAGATGTGGATGTACTGTCTCCAAATAGATATACTGTCAGGTAAAGAAAAGCCAGAGTGTGAGTCCCAGCACTGGATTCCTGATGGCCCATATTTATTAACTGGTAGCTCACTCCCTGGCTTTCTTTTAGCCTGGTCATGTTATGGCTGACCCAGACAGATCTGGTGCAGATTTTTGCCATGCTATATAGACCTAAGCAGTGGGAACGAGACAGTCATTGCTGTTTGGCTTTGGGAGCAGGCACCAGTCTGTGGCCCTCTTTTATAGTATAGAAACACAGGCTGCCTGTGTTTTCCTGCTTGCTCATTCAGCCACAGTCATCTGAGAAAACTGGCCTCAGCCTTGAAACTCCAAAAATGATCAGTGGATATGATACAAAGTGATTTGTATTGCCTCACTTGACACTCTCTTGGCGTATGAGATAAGTACAAACAAGCTCTCCAATATCTCAGGTAAAAGACAAACACACAAGCTGCTTGAAATTTTTTTTTGGAAAGCATTAATATCTGTTGGTCAGGGCACTGTTGTTGTTACTTCTTTCCCTGCAGTTGCACAAATCTATCACAAATGATAGATTTTGGCATGTTGCTTATTGCAGCCTTACTGCTGTGGCAGTGTCCTTTAGATTCCTTTGAATTCCTCCTAGTTCCTGTATTGGAAGAGACCATGAGCCGCTGATCCTTACCCGCTGTGTCCATGCTGCTTGTATCCTCACTCAGTTGCCTCTCTTCAGTGGCGCAGAGCTGCTCCTCAGAGAAACCTGTCTTTATGTCTGTATTGCTCTTTGAACGTCTTCCATTTGTGTGCTCTCCTTTCAGAGCTGTGGGTACCAGCACTGTGCTCAGTATTGAAAGCATGGGCAAAACCTAGACTTCTACCATAACTTAATAATGTTTACTGATTTGTTACCTGTTCTTATTACTGATTTCAAGTATTGCCTTTGGCTTTTTTAGCCAAAACTAAGCATAGAGCTGATGTTCCTGTTGAATTCTCACTTCTGATTGGTAATCAGAATTGATAATTCGGTAAATTGGTAATTTGAGGGGGGAACCATGTGTGCAAGCTAAAAAAGATGAACTCTGAGCAAGGAGGTTTTGCTGGGAAACTTTGAAGTTGTGCAGCATTCTAGAGCACAGATATTGATGTCCTGGTGTCACCTGTGGCAAATGACACAGCTGTGCTTGTGAGTGGAGGTGGATCCTTCCCAAAAGACTGGACACAGAAGCAGAGAAAAGTCATAGTTAGAAGGAATACTGAAACTTCATCAGCATGCATGATTCAATGAATATCTCCAAAGTGTACTTGGAAAGACCTGGGTGATCTACTGTGGGTAATTATTAGACAATTCAACTTGCTGAGTTTGTGAAAGATTCTGTACAAGAAAATTAGTAATTGTACCACTTAGGTTTCATTGTTTAATCATGGGTGATTAAGAGTGAGACTTCCTTTATTTCCAAGGGTTGAGGGAAAGGGAAGGTGTACAAAAGATAGCCTTCTTGGTGCTGCTTGCTGTAATTGCCAGTAATGCTTATTAAAACAAATATTACTATTATGGCTTCGTGGACAGGAGTGCTTGCCAAAATTTTTTAAATTATTACTTTTTTAAATAAGCCCTGAATATACACATAGCCTATATGACAGTAGTATGGCCAGGTCCTGACTCATGAATTCCCCTTTAATGGAAGGGAAGTGATTGTGCCCCTGTACTCGGCACTGCTGAGGCTGCACCTTGAATCCTGTGTTCAGTTTTGGGCCCCTCACCCCAAGAAGGACATTGAGTTGCTGGAGCATGTCCGGAGAAGGGCAACGAAGCTGGTGAGGGGTTTGGAGCACAAGTCTTATGAGGAGCAGCTGAGGGAACTGGGGTTCAGTCTGGAGAAGAGGAGGCTGAGGGGAGACCTTATTGCTATCTAAAAAGAAGGTCTTTTCAGAACTTCTCTGAAAAGAAGTTGTAGTGAGGTGGGTGTAGGTCTCTTCTCCCAAGTAACAAGCAATAGGACAAGAGGGAGTGGCCTCATGTTGTGCCAGGGGAAGTTTAGACTAGGTATTAGGAAAAACTTCTTTATTGAAAGAGTGGTCAAACATTGGAACAAACTGCCCAGGGAGGTGCTGGAGCCGCCATCACTTGGAGGCGTTCAAAAAACGTGTGGACATGGCACTTCGGGACATGGTTTAGTGGGCATGGTGGTATTGGGTTGATGGTTGGACTTGATGGTCTTAAGGGTCTTTCCAACCTTAATGATTCTGTGATTTAAAAATATCGGATGTCCTTTACTGTCATATCAGAATATTTGTATTAATGTCTACTTTAAATAGCAAGTACCTGAATCTCATGAGCGGTCTGCGATTTGTGTGAAATCAGTTTAACTCAAGACTGACTCCACACTCTTGTCCATGGTTCAAATGGAGAATGTGAAGGGAAAGGGAAAATTCAAGGAAATAAAAGATTATGAAATTACAAATTACTGCTGCTTTTTAAAAATTAAGCAGCTGAAGCAAAAAGCGCATACAACCCCCCTTACTGATTTCTTAATGAAAATTAATTTTTTTTTTTTTCACCTGGGAAGGAAATGAGTGATTAACTGCTATGCCCAATAAATCCCTCTGGAATTTATTGTCCACTTTTCAGAGAAAAGTCTCCCACAATAAAGCTATATCTACAAACAACACACTTCTCCCTTTCTTTAACCTAATGGTATTAGTAATATCTTGTGTATTCAAGGGGTTAATCAGATAATGTTAGTTGTCACAGTATCTTATGCCATTTTTTTTTCTAAAGGAGCTATAAGTTTTAATGACGGACAATATTCAGGATGAATAACTATACGGTTTTTGTATGTGTCCGAAGACCAAAGCATTGTATTCAGTTGTTGGCAGACGTCATAATTTTCTGATATCTAAACCTTGAAAGACAATGAATGGTTCTCTTGAACATGGTAACAGATTCAGAGAGCAAAGGGGAAGGAAGAGGAGGGACATCGAAGAGGAGGGACATCAAAGAGTGAGGAAGGACTATGGATGCTGCAAAGAATCTGTCTCAGGGCATCATAAACACTGTCAGATCTAGAATCACGTGGCAGCGTATTACTTGTGCACTGTCCCCCATAAGAACAAAACATATTACAGCATGTCAAAACAAGGGTAAAGTTTCAAAAAGTTGTAGTCATTTTGTGTTTTGATGCAATAGCAGTAAAACTTTAGAAGTTCACAGGGAGGACTAAATTCTTCATTACTGTAAATAATTGTAAATAGCTGGAAATGTTGGGCTGGAGTAAATGTCTTTTTGGGTAATTCTTTAAAACAAAACAAAAAAAACCCACAGGAAGGACTGTTTATTTGGTAAAGGAGCACATGGGCAGTCTTAGAGGGTGCTCTACGTATATAAATTAGCAATACTGCAGTGGTATTTATATTAAACATATGCATGTCTATCACCTAAAGAAATACTGGGAAGGATCTGTGTTTCCATTTTTCTGTTTGTGGGAGGACAGAAATTCCTAAGCCATCTACTGTAATTAAATCCCAGGCATTCGGAGAACGGTTCTTCTTTTAAAAGTAGCAATATGGTGCCTTAGCCTCTCATAAGGGTGCAAGTGCAGTTTCTCTGTGCGGATTGATGCCCCGTAAGCCGTTCACACCGTGTTCAACATCTGTATTTCTGCTGTTTGGGAATGGGCTCCATTCAGTCCCTGGGAGAGGACCCGAGACAGGCTGCAGCAGGTGCCGGGGGAGGCCAGTATCTCAGCATCCTGGCAGGCTAAACGGAAAGATTACTTCAGCATTACTACATTTATGCCAGTCTTAAACATCTTTGACGTGTCAAACTGCTTCGTACAGAGCAGAACTTGATCATCTCGTTCCCCACTGGGTGACTGCCGCCCTGGTAAGAACCTGGAAAATGTAGATGTGCCCTGAGGAAGGACAGCTCTAACTGGGGATTCATTTTCTATAAAGTGTGATCTAAACCTGGTAACGGCGAAGGGTAGACCAGAGCACAAAACTGAGCTAAGTTTCCATCTGTAGTTTAATGCATTAAAGGCAGGAAATGATGGCACTACCAGTGGAGAACACTAAATTGTGACGGAAGTAGAGTTGTCCCCGAAGTGGAAAGGCCTGTGAGGCTGCACAAGTCTGAGCGTGCAGTGCAATGTAGACAGTCTCTAACATACGAGGAAGCTTGGTTACATTGCTAGTCTGGGATCACATCTCTGGACTGGGATTTTGCGTAGTGGAAAGAGAGTGCTCAAATTAAGTTCTGCTTTCTGCAGAAGTTCTGGGAGGAAAGGGAGAAGGAGATTGGTGAAGCCAAACCAATCCTCACGTTTTGACAAAAAGATGACTTCATGGTTTCACAGATGCTTCTGCAGCTTTCTCCTCCTCTCTGACCCAACCATGGAACTCCAAAGATGGGAGTGACCTAGGTAGATGATGGAGCTTTCCAGATGTTCAAGCACCCTCATGTACATCTCATCTATGAGGTACTAGCAGGTGAATCTGTTCTAACTTCACAAGGTAAAATACTGTGGGTTTTTTTTCCCCTGACTTCCCTATTGTGGGAATAATTTCTTTTTTAATTAGACCTGTCTGGGGGTGATGCTGGCCTGTATTTTGCTAGGCTGAATTTTCAAGAATTTATAAACATTGGCCAAAAAGTGGATAGCCTTCTCCATTTGACATTCATGGCATAAGATATTTGGAATTTCTGGTAGCGAGCAGTTGAAACAAAGCAATAGGGGCTGCAAGAACTTTGGCGTTCTGAAAAACAGCACCATGCTGGGAAACCACACAGTATTTCACTCAAAATTTTATCCGTAGTCTTCTGTAATGATTTTAGATACTTACCAGTGGGATTGCTGGGCTTGCTTTTTTTTTTCGTTCTGTAAAGTCTGATACATGTTGTCCGACTGTAGATGTAGTCATGCCATGGCTTGAAAAGGTTGCAAAAATGTTGGCCAAGTGACAATCTGTACATTTTCTGTAACAAAAGGGTCTCCAGCTTTACTTTTGACAAATAAGGGTGTTATATAGTAGTTCAAGATAAAAGTGTTTGAGGAACTCATGTATATGATTTCCTTTGCCAGTTCATGTTCCTTTTGACTTGACACATAACATTTGTAAGCAAAGCAAAAAAAAAATGCTTTTGGTGTGTTGGAGTTCCTTTGTTTTGGTATCATTTTTTCCCTGCAGCTGCTCCCCTCCAGTAGCTTGGAGAGCCCAAGATACCAGAAGATTTGTGGAAAATACTCTGAGATCTTGTTGTCTAATAATGTCCATGTTGGTTTAGAATCTCTTTCAACAACATACATTTTATGTTTGGCTGAGCTGCTGCTTTATCCTCCTTCATGTAAAGGTTGTTATCATTTTTATCTGCAAGTGCTTATCCACTGCAGGCTTAATGCAAAGCTGATTGTAACCCTACTGCATTTTACGATGAATAGATCATTGATACCCAAGTAAGTGGAAATAATTTTCTATGGCAAAGCAGAAGAATTTAAAGTCATATCACACTAACCTCTGGTAATTTACTGGGATTTACAGATTAAAATGATTATTTGTGAAGTGACTGTGGTATAGCATACAGTTAAGATAGAGGAGGAAAATCAAACACATTTTGTATGATTCTATACACTTGTCTATTTCTACATGTGTGCATAAGCATTTTGTTTGTATATACATAGCATATGCAGTATAGCATACTGTAACCTGCGTGTGTAAAAATACATACAATATTTATGTAACACTCACACCCATTTAACAGCTTTGAGACTGCAGATGGGTTTTTTGAAGTTGTCGTTTCTTTTTTTTTCAGATTTAGCTTGTTACTTTCTCATAAGAAAAAAAATTATACTCATATTATGCTAATTAAGTTAATCTGGTGCTCTATGAGTTGAATCAACCCGAAGAGAATCAGTTCTGTGTAAGATCTGTAATTGATGCCAACAATGTAATTCTGCTGTATTGGCAGGTAAATATACAGTGTTGTTTTGTCTTTGCTCAAGTGGTAGACTTCCCTTGCTTTTTGGTGTAAACCTCTTAGTAAATAATTTACAATTTATTAGGAAAACAATGAAAATTAGCTATTATATTAGCATATAATTAGCTATTCTCTTTTGTTACCTCTATTTGATTACTTTCCTGCTATCACATGCAATACGAAACCATCTATTATGAGGTGTAGAATATGTAAATATCTAACTTTACAAGAGAAACTGGAGACTGGTCCCTCTTCTAAAGAGGTGGCAAATAAAAGAATAATTGTTAACCATGTCTTTTCATTTTCTTGAAAACATCAATTACATTTCCAAATCCCAGAAACACAAGCCCACCAGTGGAACAGAAATAACTCCTTTCAATATGCTTCAAAAAATCTAATCACATCTAACAGCTGAAATTTATTTACAACTGTAATTTGAAACATTAATTATGATAATGTGCTGACTTCTTTTGTAACACGGTTCTCAAAAGCCTGGCAGTTCTCTTTTTGGTCTTGATGTAACATATGTTTTGTGACTGGGAGTATTTCTCTACCTTTCTTTCTTGTTTTTGTTTTTTGAAATATACCCAGAAATAAAATTTCTTTTCTCTCTGTTTGTTATCTATTTTCCTCACTTTCCCCATTATTATTTTTTTCCCCTCTCACTGGCTGTTAATTCAAGAGACGGATTTTAGTGCTGATGCTGACTCTTGATGCTATAGACAACTGAGTGTAATGCTTTGTATTTTGGACACAGCAAGCATAGCAGTGAGGATTTACTGTAGTATGATACCAGTGTACTTCAACAGCGTCAGAGCAGGAAAAAAAGTTACTTATATCTTTGTCTTGTCTTGAGACTATGTGGCTTCAGAAGATGCCTTCTTGATTTATATTTGGCTTTATTAAATTATTTTTGTATTTGCTATGCTAGCTTATTTAATTGTGAGTAAAGAGAATCTGTGTGAGGAAATACTTCAATGATTTGGTTTTCAGTTGTGAAAAGTAAGTCAAATAGTCAAGATACCTGGCTTTACTTTGAAAGCCTTGAAAGAAAATGACAAAAAGGCTCTATTTTTCTTTTTATGTTTTGTTTTGTTTTTTAAGTTGTGTTTTTCTGTGTGGTGGGGAGATTAGCAAAAAAAAAAAAGTGGAATTTTTATTAGGACATGAAAAGGTCTCTAATGACCCTTGAAAGTGGACAAAAGGGTAGCACAATAAGTGACAGAACTCTAACGAGGGTGGAGAGCATTCCAGGAAAAAAAGAAATTAAATCCTTTAATTTTTTTCAGCTTGCCATTTTCTGACAGCTTATCAAGTGGTTGGGACTTGTTTGTTTTGGCATGCAGTTCATGCATTGTAGGCAGCCGGTACTTTGTTCTTCTTTGTGGTTTCCAAAACCTGATTGTGTTTATCCTAGACTGTGGGAAAAGTGTATATTCCTGTTTCCTTTATAAAAGTAAACGTCAGATTTTGTATGAAACTTTATTTCCCATATTTTCCATTCCATTAATCATTATTGTTGAAATATGTCAGGCTTTGGCACATCATCCTTTGTTTTCATATGATTGTACAGATTGCAGTGTCAGTGTGTGACCTGTTAAGTCAAAAAATAAACGTGTTTGGGTTGTAGTAATTATTACTTCATAAAGTGTAGCTGAGGAATATGCACCATTATTGAACAGCGACCAGGATTTAATTTATTACTATTAAAATTGTTTCGGGAGGATATCTAGCTATTGTTGTATAGCACTTTCTCACTTAGTCTAGAGAAGACAAGACTAAAGGGAGCCATGATAATGGCTCTTCATATACTTGTAGGTAGCTGTAAAAAGAAAGGGAATAATCAGTGTTTCCCGTCTGTGGTGAAAAAAAGGAGAATTAGTGTGCTGCAGTTGCAGTAAGGGTTATTTTAGGAAGTTTTTTTCCTAATATCTGCCTAATGATAAGGATGCTGAAAACTGGGATAAATTGCTCAGGGAGACTGTGAAATCTCTGCAATTGAAAGATTTTAAGAACGGGTTAGGCACACACCGTTGGGAGTGACACAGGTGTGGTTTGATTCTGCTGGGGGTACTTAGACTAGAAGATACCTCAAGGTGAGTTGCAGCCCTGTTCCTAGGATTCATTGTCTTTAAAATGCTGAAGGTCTCCGTGCTACTCTTTGTTTGCAATTTATACTTACCTTCTCAAATCTCGTATGTATGTACTCATATGTATGCCTGGCACTGTGTAAGTATTAGGGCTGTGTTCCATGAGTAGGGGCCTGATTCGGGGTCTACGTGTGTCAGGAATTAAAAGGGACGAAAAACTTTTCACATTGAAGGAGGGAGATGATTCACAACAAGAAAAAAGTCTTTGTGCATTTTGCATACTTACATTAGGGATAATACTGTGTTAAATTGATAACATATTTTCTTTCGCATTGTCTTGTGGCTTACTGACAATGTAATATTTTGGAGACTGTTTAATAATTTCAATCAACTCCTGAACCACAGTAGGTGACCAGACATTTCATAAGGTCATTTTTTTTCCCCTGTTTTCAAAGTAACATCATTGGAGGTTTGCATTTTAAAAAGAGATTAAAATGTCTTTCATTAGGAGAGAATGAAGATAATACTAAATGTGAGTAACAGGAATACAAAATCACAAACGTTTAGAGGTGGCGAAAGCCTCATTATTCATGACATTCATCTTTCTGCAAGCCCAAGGTTGTTTTATGTTGTACTTGGCCATGTTTGTTTTCATTGTTCTTCAGAAAGAAATCTTACTGAGTTGACTGAAACAAAACCAAAATGTGAGCTGAAGTATGAATTAGACTTCTAATAGTGAAATTCTTGAAGGAAATGGTTCTATTTTATCTGTTTTATGTATAGTTTTATACTCAGGTTTGATTACAGTGATGTTACAGAATGAAAATGGAATGGTTTCAAATTCTGGAGAAGCTTCTAATAAATTTTTACATCTTCTTTTTCAGCGGCTTTCTCGGAGTGCCTCTGGAGATACAAGCATTCAGTTTCTAGGCACAGTGGTAAGTATGTTATCAAGAGCTATGTTGGTAGAAGAATATAATCTAAACAAAATAGGTAAATGACACTGGCAGCACATTTATGCTTGCATTTGTGAAGCTTAGTGTTACGTGTAAATATTCTGAGCTTAACAGCTGAATTAAGGCAAATTTCTGAAGCTAACTTCCAAGACACAGTGCACAGTATCTGCATTCCACACTTGAATTGATTCAAGTCTGCCTCCGTTTCATTTACAAGAGATTTAAGAGTTACTGGTTGTAGACTTTTAAGTTTATTGTGACACACTCAGATTTGATCCACATCAGGATCAAACTCGCTCCTCCCCACCACCTCAACTTCTGATCTCTGTGGCTTTACCATACCACATACCCTCGCATTCCAGAGGCGGGTCAGTAACTTTCTTACAAAAAGACTGTATAGTGATGCAAAGTGTTCTGTGGTTCTCCCAGGTTTTATTTGTTGGAGAGAAATAAGTTTAAAATCCTAATCAGATTTTACACCATGAGACAGAATTTACTCAGTAAAATAGATTTTTTTTTTTGTCTGCTATTGTCTTGAGCAATCAGGTTTAATATAGAAACCAAAGTTTTGTGTTAGGTGATGGATGCTTATAAACATATGATAGAAGCGGCATTGAGTGCCATGATTTGCATGATTAAAATGCAGTCATTAAGTTTTTCCAAGTTCCTTATTGTCGTGGTTTAGCCCCAGCCGGCAACTAAGCACCACGCAGCCGCTCGCTCACTCCCCCTCCCGCAGTGGGACGGGGAAGAGAATTGGGAAAAAACTCGTGGGTTGAGATAAACACGGTTTAATAGGACAGAAAAAAAAAGAAGGAAACAACAATGATAATACCAACAAAGGAATGTACAAGAACAAGTGATGCCCAATACAGCAATTGCTCACCACCCCGTGATCGACAGCCCGTCCCCGAGCAGCGATTTCCGCCCCCCGGCCAACTCCAGTTTATGTACTGGGCATGACGTCGTATGGTAGGGAATATCTCTTTGGCCAGTCTGGGTCAGCTGTCCCGGCTGTGTCCCCTCCCAGCTCCCCGTGCACCCCCAGCCTGCTCGCTGGAAGGCCAGCACAAGAAGCTGGACTGTCCTTGGCTGCTCAGCAGCAACCCAAAACATCAGCACATTATCAACAGTTTCTCATCCCAAATCCAAAACACAGTCCCGCACCAGCCTCTGCGAAGAAAACCAGCTCCATCCTGGCTGAAACCAGGACACTTATGCACCTAGAAGTAGTTCTGAAAATGAGATAAAGTTGAAGTATACTCTAATGTTAGTTGTCCTGATTGCTGCCAACAGGTTTCCCTGTAGTGACATTAACAGTGAAGAGCCTAGGAATGAAACATTCCTGTTAGAATTTAGTCTTGACATCTCTGTGCACTGTATGTTTTTGACAAAAGTAGATTAAGATTGCATATGATAATGCTTTCATTCTACTTACTTGTGATTAGTTCTTCTACAAGTCCTATGACTAGCCCAAGCCATTTTTTGGGAGGTATAACATGGTGAGAGTAAACTTAACAAAAATACCTGTTGACTTGCATGTTGTTTTTTGGAGATGAAAAGTGCCCTTAGTATTTCTTGCTTCTATCAATATATGTCTATGTATGTGTATACATTTATTTGTCTTATTCAATATCAAGCAGAGCGGCAGTTATAAATAAGACCTAAAATAAAAGTTTTGTTCTGCACTGTTGTATTTGTAATGATGCTTCAGCTCTGGAGTGGCATCCTGCATATGCGAGATTGCTGCTAGCTGACTGATCTGATAGTCTTTGAGAAGAAAATAATTACTCCAAGCAGATAAGATATAAACACAATTCAACTTGATAATACCGAAAAGATTTTAATCGATCCCCTATAAGTGGGTGCTGTAGCAGAGAAAATACGGATTAAGTGTGTATTTAATGACAGTAAAAATTAAATTTGTTGTTAAGGTAAACATGAAAACATTTTGTATGTGTATGTTAGAAGTGCCCTGGAGTCTCACTTACAGAGTAGAACCCTTGTGCTGGGCCTTGTGCAACGGCAAAAGAAGGCAAAAGAGGGTACGGTGTGGGTGTGCTTTTAGCTTTAAAAAATTGATGATGAAACAGCTAATGTATTATAATATATAAATAGATATATGTCCATCTCAGATCTTACTGACAAGCTCATGTGTGTTTATTGGATCCTAGTTATTTTGGGAAATCAACTATGTGATTACAACTAAAATTCTCAAGAGGACTGAAAAGAAAAACCTGTAGTACTCTATCCACCATTTTTTATTTAATATAAATTATGCATTGGTCTTGCTGATCAAACCCAGAGAGAGAACTTCACCGAGCAGGGTAGAGAAGCAGTAATGAAGTCTGCTTCCCAGGGTTTGCTCTGGTACCAGTTTTCCACAGAATCTAAGACAGAGTCTGCATCTGTGTTCCTCTCAGTTCCTCTAGCCTACTGTCCTTCTCCTTTCCCCTAAGTGCTTTCCGTTGTTTAATTTGTCCTTTGCTCCTTTAACATCCTTCTGCGCTCTCCCGATTTCAACGTAATACCCTTGGCTTAGGTAATGGGGGGGAGGAGGGGCTTTCCTTACAATGATGTCCTCTGCAAATTGCTTACACGTATAGATCTACACAGTCTGTATGTTTGTACCCGCATGTGTATGCGTACACATACACAAGCGTAAATGTTCAGTCAAAGAAAAGAATATAAGCTTGAATGAAGGTCCTAGAAATACATCGCGGGCTCACCATTACATCTTTCTTACTAAACCTTTGCTAACATAGAAGAGCAGTTAAGACAGCAAGTGTTTGGAAGGAATATTTAGCAGCACCAAAATCTTGGTTGCTCGTTATTATTATAACGTATTGTTATCAACATAATAAACAGCTTGTGAAATTATTGCTCTGCTCTTTGTTTCATAGTAGAAAATGCTTTGAGCGTTCTGTGTTATTCTTGACAGGGGCAAATGTTGATGGCACTTCAGAGGTGGCAGGCAGCGTGGTGCTACTGAGTGTGCACGCTGCTGACCTGTCCATCAGAACGTATTTTTAGAACCAGCTGATTAGGAGCAGAGCTCCCTGGCTTGTCAGGAGAGCATCAGCTTCAATAGGCGGCTTCACTTGATTTTTTTGACATTGGATGGTAGAAACAATTCTGCGACTGGTTTTTGATAAAACACAAGCCCCTGTTTCAGGAAGCTGGCTGACACTCTGAGGAGAAGTGAAAGGTATGCTTCTCTATTAGAAACATCCTTGCTGTCCCAGTTAGCTAGGTGAAGGACAGAGAAAACTACATTGCAGCAGAAAGACAACTGTTTGATATGAATTCTGCTGCATAACATATGGTAATCATGTGGACAGTAGGACAAATGTTTCTGTTAGGGTAGCAGCATATTTCTGTTGATTTTTCCTGTTCTCCTCTAAAACATGTTGCTTTCCCCAGTGAAATCATAGCTTAGAGTGCACACTGTTAACATCATTCCGGGGTCTACATGGATCTGTAACAATATTTTTGTTAGAAATTCTTTGCTACTTGAGCATTTCTCTTCAAATTGTAGTGGTGTTAGCTTATTTTCTCCAAATTGGTAGCATGTTATGAGTCTCAGATGTGATATAGGACTCATGCTATTGGAGAATGTACAAGGATGTTTCTGCCTAGGAGCAAGCAACTTTTAGCTGTAAGAAATAGTTGTTGAATAGGAAACTACATTGATTTGGTTTAATTTTCTTGGGATTATAACATCTTGAGTGCTGATTAAGTTATTTCAGAACAAATCATGGGGTATTGCTGTAATTGAGATTTGACATGACTTCTTACTCATTTTTCCTCTCTGATGAACGGACTAGATATCAATGTGCTGATGGAGTCCTGCTATTCTGACACTTTACACTAGAATTATTCAGATAGCATATTTATTAATAGCATTACTGTAACACCAAGGAACCTTATTGTGCTATATATTGTACGAAGAAAAAGGAAACAAGATAATACATACTTCAGATTAATATCCAAAACCGTGTCCAAAAGCAAGAGTACCAGGAAACAAGGAGGCAGTCCTTTATGGGTTGTCTCCTGTGTGTAGGCAGCTCACAGAAGTAGGTTTGTAACAAACATAGAATCACAGAATCATTTGGGTTGGAAAAGACCTTTAAGATCATCAAGTCCAGCCATTAACCTAGCACTGCCAAGTCCACCACTAAACCATGTCCCTAAGTACCATGTCTGCATGTCTTTTAAATACCTCCAGGGATGGTGACTCAACCACTTCCCTGGACAGCCTGTTGCAATGCTTGACAACCCTTTTTAGTGAAGACATTTTTCCTAATATCCAGTCTAAACCTCCCCTGGTGCAACTTGAGGCCATTTCCTCTTGTCCTTTTGCTTGTTACTTGGGAGAAGAGACCAACACCCACCTCGCCACAGCCCCCTCTCAGGTAGTTGTAGAGAGCGATAAGGTCTCCCCTCAGCCTCCTCTTCTCCAGACTGAACAACCCCAGTTCCCTCAGCTGCTCCTCATAAGACTTGTTCTCTAGACATAGAGATGTATATGAAATAGAAACATAAAGATCTATAGAAAAATACTAAGATCTACACACAGAGCTTCTGCTTCAGCCTGTGCCGTTGAAAAGTCTGTATGTTTGAGTAGTCTTTTCAGAGGACCAAAGTCCACCCTTCGTTCTTCTCTTTGTAGTTAGCCTCCAGTTTCCGTTGTGTCTCTTGTCTCTTCATTCCACCTTCTGCTCTCTTAGGTAGGAGGAATGTGTTTTCCTGGGCCACTGATGGTCCCAGTCATTTGCTGGTTATTCACGCCTCTGTCAGCTGGATTTCAATAATGAAATACATCTGGGCAGGCAGCCTTTTAACACTACAAGCTGCAAATACATGGAGAACCACAGATTATTATGGAAGCATTAAACTTATTCTAGACTGTGTGTAATGGCCTCTGTAGAATTTCGAATAAAGAAATACTGTCTGTATGTTCAGATAGTGAGTGGCCTGGCTCCATTGCATCAGTAATGTCACTGTCAGCTTTGGGCTGCAGGTCATGTTTGAGAGTGATGCTCTGCTGGTCCATTGGAACACTTTCCTCAAAAGACACAGTCCCAGACAGTGAAGAGTCCCTGGCCGTAGTGGAAAATTTCACTATCCTCTGCTCATCATTCATGCCGTTTCTTTGATCTTCTGTTCCCTAACATCAAAGCAGCGATATAGAGAAAAACAGTTACTTCTTTCCTCTGGGGAAGGATGAAAGAACATATGTATGTGACACATTAGCTATGTTGCTCAGTATATTACTTGACAACATTCCTGCAGTGGTGAGCATAATATAGGAACCCAAGTGGAACAGAGTCAAATGCTCTGGCCTAAGAATAAAGCCATCTTCATGGTGGCTTTTCCTGGTTTCCTAGCACCGTTTTCTTGGTTCAGCCATCTCACTGGAGGCTTTTCCATTGCTTCAGTCTCATCCCTGATGGAGTGCTTTTTGCCACATTTGATTTACAAAACATTTGAAGTTTTTTTGTGGAGGGTTATGCTCTCTTATGATTACTATTAGCCTGTTAATGCTACACTTACTGTTCTTCAGCATTTTTCATGACCCATTTGAAATAGTCCAGAGACCCACTGCTGTGACCAGATCTGCAAACTCCAGTTTGAGAACACTGGATTTAGGAAAACTAGTCTCTGTCAAGCCCTGGCCATACTTTTTGGCATAGTTGGCATATGTTCTAGTATAGTAGTGATCACTCAATGACTTTTTGATTGTTCCTTAGCTACTTCCAGGTAGATCCTTGCAAAAGGATGTTTCCTACACAATCAGGGTTATTGGTTACGTATGTTGTTCATGAAGTTGGTCAGAAACGGAGAGCTTTACATAGAGGCGTTCCTCAAAATCTTTGCCTTTGCTTCCTGGCTTATTGCATATTCATCATTTATGTATCTAAGATACTTCTAGGAGCTACAGGTCAGTATACTAACTTCTCACTGTTGATTCCCCTTTCCACTGTCTCCTGCCATGACTTGTCTGCTTTTGTGTCAACAGCAAACTTCCAACTTTCTGTCCCATTACTGAGGCTTAAAAGTTGTCCTGGAACTTTTCAGTCTGTATATAATCTCATCAGCTTCCAGACAGCTTCCTCCTCCTTTTTTCTTTCTCCCTGCATTCTTACAAAGACCAATTAAATAATGATAAAGATGGAAGCTTTCACTGTATAAGTCTGATTTAGCCCACAGTGACAAATGTTTTAACAACCTGCTTCTTTCACCTTTACAAACCATTGCAGTTCTTAACAGGTTTTCTTTCTTGCTGCTTTTCTTTCTATGTGTGACACTTCTGAAACTAGATACTGAAGATTTATGCAGCCTTTCAAACATTGGTTGAAAACCTGCAGAGGTTATGAAGGTTGTATTTATTGGAATATGTAGAGTATTAACCACAAGAAAATAAATATAGTCCAGTAAGGTGTGTGTTTTGCAAGCTAATTTTTTTTTTTACTCTTCCTTTTCACAAGCCTTAAGATTAGGGTCCCTGTGATCCAAAGGGAATTCTACTGTTGTTACAGATTTTTTTTTTTTCCTTTTCATCCGGCTTTAGAGAGGCACTGTGAGCCACAGCTCTTCTAGTAGTAGAGCTATCATCAGTGGCATTTCAGTAGTGCAGAAGATGTCACTAGGAAAAAAATGCAGTTGCTTCTAAAAGCATTAACTTCTGCAAGTCCCTTTTGAACCTGGGTGGTGAGAATCTTGAGTCTGGCTGCAAGCTGCTGCTTGAAAGTGGTTAATTCATGCAACAAGGATTTCACTTCTGAAAGTAGCGATACTTCGGCCCATCATTAGGACTGGGCAGTGAGAATTGTTCCAGCTCACGTGATGTGGATGATGGGATGCAACCACACAGCTGCATATGCCATTCTCATTTCAATTCTCTTGAGTGAGAAGTGGTGGTGTCAAGGTGAAGCTAAAACTGCAGATATGCTAGTTGCGTGGCCAGTGTGAACATGCTGGCTGGCCAACTAACTCCTGCCAAATTTCTCCCAGCTGGACAGAGAGCAAGGATTTAGGTCTCTTGTTTCGTTAACACAGCTAGTGCTCTTCAGAAGATTTGTGAAAACACAGTTATGGTTCCTACAATACTTATAGGTAGTTGGACCTAACCTACCTTTTCTTCAAATTAGGTTGAAATTAATCAGCAGGTTAAAAATAGTGTGTGTGGGTGCAGATGGGATAATTAGATGGAGTGAGGTGGGGATGGGGACTGAGAGGCAGAAATCTGGATTGCAAACCTTGCTCTCTTACAAAATTAGGCTGGAAATGAGCTATTACGTTTAGATTCTAATATCTTGCTTTTTATTCATTTTTCATCTTGGTCTTTTCTTCTGTTTTCAATAAAAGTTTTAATTTGCAGAGGAAAAAATATGTGATAACATCATAAGTAGGTCAGAGTTCCCATGAAAGTCCTTAATGTTGATGGATTCCGTAGTGTGTGTGCTTTCTGTAGTGTAGTAGTCTTTGCTTATAATAAATTATGCCCCTTATCCCTCAGAAATAAGCAAAGGGAAAAATAAGGATTTCTGATTTTCCATACTTCATTTGACAAGTTTCTTATTGAGCTCAGTAGTGCTTTAAGGACAAGGACTGAACTTAATTGATTAGCCTGTTACTTCTTGGAACATGAGTGTACAGGTTACCCAAGTGTAAATCGAGTGATTTCATTCGGTAGACTAAGGTTTACCAATGTTGAAATAATTATTAGGTGCTTTGTTTTGCCAAGAAGTGGTTTTTTTTTTTTAACTGTATCCAGGCTGTTACATCATGGTGACGATCTGGCGTTTTCTTCTGAAAAAGTATGTGTAGCCCATGGTTTTTAAGCAGCTTTTTGATGGCTGCAACTTTGGCATATACCCAGGAACTGTTTAGGAGGTATTAATTTATATGGCCTTGAAGCTTAACCAGAGATCTTAATGGAGCAAAGGCATGATGAAGTTAGTAAAGCTAATTTAAATCTCTGAATGTAAATTTTAAATGAAGTTTTTATTGATAATAAATATACTTTGTTTCTCATTAGTCTTTTAGGCTTCAGTGGTAATATCAGTAAAATAAACATGTTTTACAAAGATTTAACATTAAAAATGCTATTAATATGACCCTTGGTACACCAGCACAATTAGATTTCAAAGTGAGCGTTTAGGATGTAACAGCGATTAATGACAACCATCGAAAACAATTTTGAACTCCATCAGTTTAACTCAGGAGGGTAAACTTAATATGATAATTTATCTAGTTGAATTGTATCCGCTTAGCAGGAAAGTATGCAAATATGTGACCCTTACCTAGAATCTAAATGGATGCTGTGCTGATAGATTTATCAGTTCCATTAAAGAACTTTAGGGAACTTTGGAATTTCAGCAATTGTTCCCTTGGAGGCTGAAAACCAAACCTGATCTCATACTGGGACCATTCTGGTCTGCATATTTCCATAATTTGCCTTTGCTACTAATATGACAGCAAGACGCAAATAACTGTTTCTAATAATATCAAATGGAGTTGCGGAGGACAGCATTTTAATGTAGTAAAAGACCTCCCCGTGGGGTTGTTATTGCCACTATAGAACAGCAGTTACACAGTTGCAACAATAGTCTCTTAATTGATTCGTTTAATTAGCAAGAGATGAAGCTTGTGCTGCATCTTGTCATCTGTTATCATGGGGGCGGCTACAGAGAGAATCTTTGCATTTACCACTCTTTACGGTCGGGTTTAAGTAGAGTAAAAGGAAACTTCCAAACGCGTTGCAACTATAGAGGTGAGCGTTGGGAAGAATGTGTTGCGAGCTTGCTTCCACTCAGGTTTTCAGTGTGTGGACACATCTGGTTTAAGAATCAGCATGGTCTCTGGAGTGGAATTTATGGTAAAGCATCGTTTTACTAGGGGAAAATCTTAATCTAGCTATGCTGGGCATTTCTAACCTAAATATGCAAATCTAAGCATTACAGGAATAGTGGATTATTTGGGGCGTCACTATTGTAACAGTTGACTAGATTTACTTGGAAGAAATAGGGTCAGATTAGTGAAACTGGCCATCTGCCTTGTGATTCCTTTTTCATGGCATTTTTGTTTCCAGACTAGATAAACAATGAGTTTACATGAGCACATCGTCCATGGTAGGAAGCATCTGTAAAAGAGGGACTTTCTTTGTGGTTGGATTTCCCCAGAGTAATTGTGAATACAGATAGAGTGCTGTGCTTGCTTCTGGGAGATGAAGTCATTTTTTACTCAGATCTATTTTATTTAAATTTTAAGGGTATGTAGACATATATTTTAACGGCATGTAAATGTATCAGGAGCTTTAGTTTAATTTTTCTCCTCTGCTTGGTTTAGTTTTGTCTTCTGTTCAAGGTTATTCTTCCTTATGGAAGGAAATATTTCTAGAGGAGGACAAACTTCTTGTTAAATGCTAATTAAGAAAATGAAGGTTACATTGGCATACTTCCATTGTCATAGCACTGACCTAAAATAAGGGATCTCTTACTAATCTGAAATAAATTAGACAGAGGGGGAAGCAAGTAATTCTGTGCATGTGAAACACTTGAGATGTCTACTCCTGGTCTGTTTTTTTAAATTACTGTGCTTTGGGGTTTTTGTTATTGTTGTTTGTTTGTTTGTTTCTTTTTATTTTTCCACTTGTGTGCTGTAGTGTTGGACGTGCCATCTAATTTTGGAATATGATGGTGCTGCCAATCCATGTAGCAAAGGGCCAATGTGCTGGTAGAGAAGGCATCTTTTTAAGGACAATTTAAACAAAGATTTAGCACACTTATCATTAAAGATCCCATGGTAATTTCCACAACGTTCTGAGATCACTTCATATTCTGAGAGTCTTGGCCAAAGTCCACTTTGTGTAATTACCTTCTGTCTGCACAAATCCCTAATGTAATTTTGGATGTGTTTGGTATTTTTCACTTCCTGTCCTAAATAGTGAAAATGTTGCCACACACTGCTCATAATTACTGTGGGTTATATCCTAAGTTCAAATAAAGAGATTCCTGTAAATTACCTTAGTGAATTTTGTTTTCCCATTGTTAAAGCACTGGAATACCTGACAAAAGATGAGTAAACAGTAGGATATGTAATTAAATTCACAAACCGATGAAATAACTCTAATCTTTTTTTACTTTTCCGTTTCGTTGCATTTTGGCTGTCTGTGAGCTAAGGTACCTCTACTGCTAGGACCATCATTGAGGGAAAGGCCAACTCTCAGACCATGTCAGAGGTCAAACTTAACACACTGTGCGATGCTTTGAAGCAGGTAGGAAAGCCAGTGTGGGGCTTAAATGCTGTCATCATGCGCTCAGTTGGCTTTTACTTGCGTTCCGTACTTTTTTGTTCCCACAACTGAAACCCTTGCCTGTGCGTTTGTCTCTTAACTAAAACTGATTTCAGTTCCTCTTTCTGGATGCCTTTCATGGACTACAGAATGTGTGTTCAACTATCCTGTCTTTAAAATGGTCTGCTTCTGTGTTGTCCGTTTTGATAGATTTATTGCTTTATACATGAAGTTCAGTCCTCCTGTCTTCATCACCAAAGCCTTATAGTGCTTTGTCATATGCCATGTTAAATCTTTTTTTTCCTGATATTTCATTTGCTCTTTCTAATCATCTTTTTTTTTCTTGTGCATTTCCTGTGTCAAGTTTCTTTAGGCATACTTGGGTTTTTTTGCTAGAGAGATACATGAGTTGAGAAGAGAGGTATTACTATTAATCCACCATTAACTCTCATGTTGTTCTGTAAGTAACATTTAGGAGAAGCATGAGGATAAGAATAAACTATAGAAAAATTGCTATGCATCAGCAAATCATACAGCTACCGGAGTTAACATATAAGTACTACAGACAGGGAACACCAGGGACTCGTGTAAGATGAAAGTCTTTCTTTTGTCCCTATTGTGTATCTTACAGTATCTGGGTCCAGTTTATTCATTGCCTGTAAAATCTACTGTTAGCCTTCAACCAATATTTTGAAGCTTTGCAAATTTTTCCCAGTCTTCATTTAAGGCTCTATGCAGTTAACAGGGGAACTGAATTTACCATGCAGGGACAGTTTATTTCACTTTCTACAAAAATCAAGTTTCACCTAAATTGTCTTCTGTGTAAAGTACATTGAAAATTTCATTAACAACATTTTAACAAAGATCTTGTACATCCCTGCTTATCTGAAGGACAGCAATCCACACTGCTGCAAACGCTCGTACCGGTACAGGCAGCCTTCCGTCTTCGCTTCATTCATGCCATTTGATATTTATAGCCCTTGCCCACAGTAAGGAGAAGGAAGGTGAAGGGCAGAGCAGTTGTAGTAGGAAGTATCATGCTTGTGTGACCATCTCCCAAACACCAGCCTTATGTCTTGGAGAGGTGCCATGTTGGCAGGGTGCACAGGAAGTATTCGCATAGCAAATTGTGTTATGAGCAGCAGAAGCACAACAAGGTTCTTCCTGCATCTGATGATAATTGTTTGATTGGGGGGAGGGAGGGAGAAAAGGGAGGTCAGGGCAATGCGGATGAAAAGGAAAGGCCTGCTCCATTGTAAGGGCAGTGAAAACAAACTGCCCCTGTGCCAAAGAGCTTCAGTGCGTATGACACAGCAGTGCTGAGCGGGACACGGGAATATTCCATCAAGGCCGAAAAGCCCTGTGGGTACGAAAGCTGTGGTGATGTCCTGGTTTCTACTGCTACCTCCTCCTCCTCCCTACTTCAGAGCGATTTCTCCTCACATGCCCTCAGAACCAACTCTCACTTACTGCTTATTTTGACGTCAGTCTTCATTTGAGGAAAAACAAAGATGTTTGAATTTTAAAATACTTACGTTAGTGTTCTGTTACAAGTCTTTGGGCGTTCCTTGTTTTTTCGTGAGGATTTTGTGTTATTTTGTTTTTTTCTCTGTAGGTTTATCTTTTAGTTATAGAAGAGCCGCAGGGAAGCAATCCCTTAGCCTCGTAAGTTCCAAGCCCACTGTTAACACTCAACAAATATTCAGCAAGTAGAACAACCCAATGTGGTCGCTGTACCAAAGCCAGACCTGGACACTGCACCAAGAAGATCACAGCTACATCCTGAAAGGCAGTTGTCCCACAGCCTGTTTTGAACCACTGACTTAGAAAAGGAGTGTGTGATGATGGAAATGTCCTAGTTTACGGCATCAAGCGGTGGCTTTTACGAGGCACAAACTCTACTAATGTTCCTGTAAAGCAGAAGATACCTTTGAGAAGTTGGGAAGCATCTCAAGATGCAGGAGAGGCAGTGAGTTTCTCCACCCTTAAAATGTTTCTCACCATGCTGCAGGCAAGATGAAAACCCGGAATGTTACTGTTTCCTGATTTATCTTAAATAGCCAAATAGAAATGTTATGTGTGAAGTAACTGTACAAGCACACTCGCACTCTCGGGGGCGCCAGGGAAGACTCTCATAGTCATCGAATATTTGAGGTTGGGAGGCACCACACCCCCAGCCCGTTCAAAGCAGGGTCAGCTAGAGCAGGCTGATCAGAACTGTGTCCAGCTGGCTTTTGAATATCTCTAAGGGCTCCACAACTCCACATCTTGACAACATATTCAGTGATTTTGCAAACTCTTGGGTGTCCCTGAAGGCTTTAAAGGGCAGTGACACAGAAGTAATGTAGATGGAGAAAATCAGGACAAGCAATTCCAGGTCTGCAGTAATGCTGAGTGTAAAAGGGAATCATTCTTTAGGAGAGCTTGTATGACTGCACTGAGGAGTATCCAGTTGAGGAGAGGTCAGAAGCTCCATTTCTAATCTGAAAAAGGGTGGATGCTTGTGGTGGAAACCTAGGCACAGAGCAGAATGTACTGGTAGTGTTGTAGAGTTTTGAAGATCAAGAGAGCTCTGGCAGATTGATGCCTCTTAACCTGTCAAAATCCAGCTGGAAGGCGATGATGGAAGCTGTAGAGAAGGTTAAGAAGAGATTATCACCAGACATGAATAGAACTCTGAAACAGTCTACCATTAGTGCCCTGAAGGAGTAAAGATTTTAACAGAAACATTTGTAGGATGCACAGGAAACAGAATATCAGAGGCAAAGTGTCAGGCAAAGGGAATCTGTATACAAAACAGAGGGCTTCCCCACTGCCGCCCCTCCGCCCCCCTCCCGGCCCGGTAAACACTTTATAACCATGTCACAGTAAAATGCTAAAAAGTAAATGCATGGTTTTGTAGATGTGCGTAAGTTCACCACTTTTCCTTTGGGTGGTAGGTAAATTATTAGAGAGAGAAAGTGTACAACTGCGAGACTCTTGGGTGCATGCCTTAATGGCATGAGGAGTTCACTTAGAAGATAGGAATTAGGAAAATAGTATCGACACTGTCTGACTAACTTCTCTCTATGATCTGAAGGTCGAACAAAGCAAAGGTTTGGTTTTTGCTCTTTTAGTTATGGAGTTTTCCTTTATTATTACGATTATGATTGCTGGCTCGTTTCCACACAGGGTTCCCTACATTGTTGTTTGCTGCACTCCAGAAGAAGCTCTACTTGTGGCAAACAGTGCCTTTTACCCTTCTCCTTTTAAACTCTAATCACAGAGCACTTGTTGAGAGGCATTATGAACCAAAAGTCAGTGAGTTCCCTGGAATTCAGGAAGGAGCTTCCACGAGCACATCACTGAATGATCCACCCTCAGTGGCTCATCTGCTGAGACCATGCGTTAGCCATGGCCAATTTTGGGCCAGAGACTGATCTGGTTGTATTCTTTTCAGGTGGGGAAGCTCCTCCAACTTTGTGTCAGCTCTGGAAGCATTTTTTCAAACTCATGTGGTGTTTCAGTTTTGGTCATGTTGCAGGTGGCACAAATCGGTTCCAAAATGACTTTCAGCATTGTGTGGGACTGCTGGGAGGCCCCTCCAGCTGCAGATAAAACAAACTGCTATTCCACTTCTGATTTTCTTCTTCCTGGCTTGATTTGCGGTTCATGAAGTCCACTCCTGCTCTGCTAGAATTACATTCAAACCGGCATCAGTAACATGAGAGATACAACAACTTCCCTGAAACATGTCACCTGAAAAAGCATTTTTCTCACTGACAGATGATCTTGTGCTGTTGTGAGGCTGCGCTGTATTACAGCGTATACTGAATTGAGTGGTTAGCCTCAGCTTACTGACAGCTCTGTTGAAACTGGGCACTGGCTGCCAAAGAATTTGGATGTGCTGGGGGTTGGAGAATAGGCACCCCGATAGCTAGTTGTGTTGAATGGAAGTAGGGGAGTCTGAGCCGAGACATTTTCCTTGGACTTGAAGGAAGCGGGGTGGAATCCTGTTCCCGTAGATGCCCTGAACTGTCATTCTGAGTAGTGAGGGAGGGAAGGGACTGTGAGAAGGCGTAGTCAGGCAACTGCTTGAGGTTGTAGTGGAGATACCGGGTCATTGGAACTCCTTTCCCTTACATAAATTTTTGATGAGCAGAGTAAAAAACATCTGAGATAGAAGGTCAGGCTGGAGGCTGTGTTTTCTGCCTATTTTCCAGTATGAGATGTCTAGCACGAGCAAGTCGGATGCTTGGTTTTATGCACAGACTGCAAACTGAATGGCATATATTAGTTTTTGGCTTCGCTACAGACTGTCAAACTCTCCAGGCCATCGTGGCTTCTCAGCAGCAGGAGACGAGCCGTGGAGAAGTTCCCCTGCAGAAAAGCTCTGTACAAACGCAGCTGCTTCCTAGGAAACTCACTGCCACAGGCACGCTCGGTGTGAGGATGGGGCTGAAAGCTCATGGAGCATACCTCGCTCTCTTGTGTCCACACCCGAGCCGCTTCTCCGTACCTAAAGGATTTGTCTGTGCCAGATCGCTCAGAACTACACCTCCAGGGCAGAGTAACCCAGCTCTGCGCAGCCCTCCTGAGCTCAGCCTGAAACTGCTTTGTTGTAGTTTCCATTTTTCATTTAGCGTCAGGATTTCCTTATGTAATATACAGCTAAAAGTGATTTTAAAGTACTTCGGCTTAATCGTGTTTTGTGTTCCCCACCCCCACGCTTTTTATGTTTGAAGGCTCCATTAGTGTCCATAACAAAGAGAGAGTAACACAGATGGTAAACATTTTTACCACAGAACACCAGCAGCGAGCACCATATCACTGATTTAGGAGTCTCTGTACTGTGCTTGCTCAGCTGTGTATAATCACTCTCATTTCCTCCCCTTGGGTTTCTGGCCGGCTTAGGGAGACTTTACTGGCACGTTCGGTGAAGTCCCTCTGGCATCGCCGAGCTATTGCTCAGTTCTCGTATGTGCCGCCTTGCAGAGCAAGAAGCTCCATGCTGGAGCTGGTGTGAGCTCTTGCCTGGCGTGTTCTCTGATTTTCAGAAAAGTATTTGCACCAAATGTACGAGGCTAAAACTCTTTTGGGCGAGGGCAATATCTGCCTTAGCTGCCAGGCAGCCTTAGTGCTTTTGAATGCCTCCCTGATGTAAAAGATGGTAAACCTAGGGAACTGTGACTAGCCTTGCCTGGGTTTTGTGGGATAGTTGCCATGGTGGAAGCTAGTGTGTGTTTGGTACAAAGCAATGATATTTTTAAAGTTTCAGTTTTCGTTCCGGGAATGCTGATAGAAAGGGGAATGCTATGAATAAGGGCCGTTGGCTCTCTGTAGCAGTTCAAATAAAACTGTAAAAAAGTAATTCAGTTTGGTGCAGCATTTTACCAAGCTGCCTAGCTGTGACAGTCTTGTTTTATCTTCTTTTTTACTTTTCTTTGTACAAACAAAATAGCAAACTTAGGCTCTGTCTATCAAAAATGCATGTAGCTTTTCTTTTGTACTTAGATGAGAGAGATAATCTCAAACTAAAATTTCACATTAGCATTCTGCTTGTAAAATAAAGCAAAAGTGTCCTTTGGGCCGGAGAACTTTTTTTTTAAAAACAAATGTGCACTGCAGTCTCTGTAGTGGTGGCCCATTTTGGTGACTTGTTTACTGGTGTGTCTTTCATAGCGAAATTCTTGGCTGCAGACAAAGCATTCAAATAGTTTTCTCTTTGTCGAAAGAAGAAAATGAAAATTGTCTGAAATTGGAGCCAAGTTCACATTCTGTGGAGTACCGTTTCAGCCTTTGGGAGGACTGTCTGGTGCAGAGTAACTGAAAACTCTAGCAAGGTTTGTTTGAACAATCTAAACTTAAAGAAGAGACAGCAAAACAAATACTTTTTAATTCTTGTGCTTTTTATATTTACACTGGCGGTGGTGTCTTCCTCAGATAAAACGTTTTGATATTAAGCAGTTCCTCTAATTTTACTGGGCTATGTTTCTTTTTATGGTAACACACACTGTGCAGGAAGGTCATTATATGGGAGAAAAAAAGCTGTCAGCATAAAAGAGAAAGTTAACGTTGCACATGTTGTCTTTGTTTATGGGGTTCCTGGAATGTGTTGTGATTCGAGCCAAATGATGGCTTAAACTGTTCTTTTTAATATGCTGGATGGCCTCTCCATACCTTCTGCCAGTAACAGGTACTTCACCTTGCAAGTACCAGTTGTAAAATCATCCGTGAAAGCATCTCGATTGTTTCCTTTGGATGTTACTAGTATTTGCTTTAAAGACCCTTTATATTTTTGGTACAGGTTGGGGGAATGTGATCATTGTTACATTCCATTAACCCAACTGTGTGTGATAAGAACATTGAAATTAATAATGAAACATGTATTGGTTGCAAATGCAAAGCCAGTTTAGGTTAGTGCTGGTCTCTGTGTTGCCTGATGACTGCACATCACAGGGAGCCTTGCAAACTGCACTGGTGATTTTTGTCTCGTTTAATACTGCATTAACATCTGTGTTACAAATGGCCATTCGTCAGCTGGTAGTTTTGTTTGAGTTCCAGAAGAAAGATGGAAAAAAAAATGCAGCTACTTTGCATCTTTTGAGTTACATCCCCCAGGAGGTTCCATATCTAAGGTGAAACCAGGGCAAAGGAGTAAAAGCCATGAAAAACTGTTAGGTTACATAAGCAGCAGTAAATTCTTTAATTTTGTACCTTATTAAAAGAAGAGTAAAACCTTGTCTTCTCTAAGCCGAAACTATTGCCTTCAGTTTCTATGTGAAATGAGGTTTCCTCGTAGACTGACACGGGGCTGCCCAGGTGTTAA